>NC_056737.1:1108340989-1108463489 GCF_019279795.1 Protopterus annectens | reverse complement strand
CCCAGCAGGTTTGGCCTCCCCTTCCTTTGACCTTCTTTACTGCAGCCACCTCAGGTGTTTGGATCCCATTCCGAATCTTCAGTCACCCATCCAAAATGCCTCTACCAGCTCTACAAGCCTTAAAGCTAACTGCATGGTTTCTCCAGTTTTAACAATAGCTAGAGATGCCAGGCTGTCTTCTCCAGTGCTTCAAATAATTTCTGATCAAAACCAGTCACCCAAAAAGACTTAATAAAAGTAAGTGGAAAAGATTTTCTATTTGGGCATTTTCAAAAGGACTGGAAGCCTTTTCTGCTCCCCTCCCATCGATATTGGAGTTTATTTCACAACTTTTTCACCAAGTTTTTAATCTTTCTACCATTAAAGTTCAACTAGCTGCCATTTCTAGTTTCCATGTAGGCCATAATGACTCTTCCATTGCTTTTCTTAGAATATCTGAAGCCTTTTTTATTGATTCAGCCAATTTGAGACCTATTTTCTGCATGGGAGGTTGCATTTTACTTCACTCATCGACTCAGAAAACGTTTGAACCAGCAGCATTAGCTGACCTTAAGTATCTTTCTTGGAAAATGTTTTCTTGATTGCCATTGCATCTGCTAAACAAATCAATTAATTACAAGCGCTGTTATGTAAGCTACCTTTTCTTATTTTCTACAAAGAAAGTGTCATTGAGAACAAATCCTTCTTTTGTCATAAAATTCTCTTCTGAAGCAAATTTGAGTCAATCCATCGACTTGCCAGTCTTTTTTCTTAATTATGCTAACAAAGGAGAACATGTGCTTCATATGTTAGATGTTCACAAACAGATCAGATTCTACTTACACCATGTTGTGTCTTTCGCTTTTCCCGGTTAGGGGTCGCCACAGAGGAACTCCGGTCCGCAAATTATTGGCAGTGGATTTTTACGTGCCGAGTTGCCAGCCCTGACACACAACCTTCAATGAAGGTATGCCCGTTCACGCATATCTCCACACAGAAGACGCTCTAGCTGAGAATCGAACAGGACAAGGTCTTACTGTGAGGCGACAACGCTACCGCAGCACCACCACCATATCAAACATATTAGAAAATCAGATCAACTATATTTGTATCCTTCTCCAAAGCAAAGTTAGGAAATCATATGTCGATAGTTACACTTTGGAAGTGGCTATCAAACTGTTTTTCTTTTATATACAAAACTCACTGTTTGTTTGCACTCTCAAAACCAAAAGCCCATTCCACAAGAGCAATTGCTATCTGTACAGTATTCATGAAATTATGCCTATTAATGAAATTTGTGCAGCAGCAATTTGGTTGATGGTTCATGCATTCATATGTCATTACAAATTGGATTTGAAATCTAGAGCTTGCACATCCTTTGGCAATACCATTCTTAGGAATGTCCTTCCTTAATATAACCAAGGTCACTATAGGCAGCTTGGGAGCATGTCCCAAATGTTGATTCTGACAAAAAAGGACAAATTTGGATACAAAAGTTTTCATCCAGGTCAACATCCCTCCCTCCTTCCAAATTGCTATCTGCGAATGTCTGGTGCTCAGACAAACCTTGACCAAGACCCTGTCTGCTTCAGGTCACTTTTTCAGATTGACATATCTAATAAGTTATTTTATTCCAAAGGAGTTTTTATTCGCATGATATTTAAAGTTGTTATTTTATTCCAAAGGAGTTTTTATTTGCATGATATTTTTCTTTGTCATTAGAAACCGTCATCAAACTCAGTTTGAGGTATTTTAGGCAGAAAGAGGGAATTATGGGTAAGGGAGGAGCCAGAGTCTTGGATCCAGAGCTCTGGAAGAAGACACCAAAGTCGGATGCAACAACCCAAATGTTGAACCAGATGAAAATGAACAACCTTGATCTATCGTCATGGTAATTGTATAACTTTCATTTCTCCCAGATCAAAAAGGGAAAGGATTTTACTCAAGAAACTTTTTGATGCAAAAGAAACCGACATGGAGACCTGACAAAGACCTTTCTTTTCTAAGCCTTCATATCAGTATCCCAAAGTTCAAAATGTTCTCTTATTCCATTTAATTTGGTCCACTCCAGACACTGTAGCACAGGGACTGGTGCCTTTGGCAGTTGTTTTCACTGCACCAAATTTCCTCCCAAGTTCAAGCTCCTCCTCTTCCCTGAAAAGATGCTCCAGATCTATTTCCAGCCATTGCCGTTTCAACATCTTCAGGGTGTGCACTTAAGCTGTAGTGTTATTTTAGTGTTTTTTTTTCTTTTGGCAGATAAGTACTTTATTCTGGTTGTTCTCTTCATAAACTGGTTTTCAACAGGAACTTTATTTTTCTGATTCTCAATGTGTACTTTGTGTTTCTCTGTTGCACTCATCACTTTTGGGTTATCTGCTTGCAGTAGCCCTCAGTTGGCCTGATTAACAAAGTCTTGGGTCCTGCGTCGGTTGCTGTCCCTTCTTCCATGGTGTCAGGTCGTCAGGGGTATAAAACATGTAGCCGACGCCATTACATCAGTCTTTCTTGCCGTGCGGTGCCCGAAGCAGAAGCAGTTCGCAAATGCCGGTCGGCCGACTCCTGAAATTTTCATTTTCGAGTTTCAGAACCAAAGTCTTCAACTAAAGCTAAGTACCCTGTTGGGGAAACTTTCTTGCTCCTTACCGATGTCAGTAAAAGTTAATAATTGCATTACATGTGGAAAGCAAATACCTCATAAAGATTTTCATTCGTACTGTATTCCTTGCCTAGGCCCTGACCACAACGTACCGTGCTATCGGTTTTGTGCTTTATTTAATCAGCGTACTATCCGTCGTCGGTATATTTTTGCCTCAAAATATTATGGTTCTCTGTTTAATAATCCAGAAATGTCGTTGGTTAGCCACCCGACTACCGGGATTCCGAAAAAACGCAAGGATAAAGACAGAGACAGGCCGCCGAGGTCCAAAACTGCCGACGACGCTTCTCCTAAGCCAGTCGCCAGTTCGCCGGTACTCAGGCACTTTTGCAGCCGCTGATGTCTGCTACTTCTGATTCGCAGGCCTCTACTGAGACCCATTCAGAGTCTGGTATGCCACAAGATGCTTCAACTATGGAACCTGCGGATGTCTCTACCTTGGATGGGTCCAGAGCCGCTGTGCAGGCACTGGCTTCTGAGGGTGTATTCAGGCCTACGGACTTGCATTTTAAACCAACTCCTCCTTCTTTTAGGCCTAAATCTCGAACCATGCCTAAAAAAACGATGTCCAGGCCACATGCTCAGGCCTATATGCCTAAAAAACAAATTATAAGAATGGCTGAAGATCTTATAACTCTAATCAGGGGAAGCCACCCTCCCCTTCTAAGAGACCTAGGACTGAAGTTGTTTATGAATCTTCTGACCAAGATTCTGATTTTTCTGATTCTTATGATGATCTGGATTTATCTACTTATGAGGATTCTGATGCAGAGGACTCTATTCCTTCGGCTTCCCCTCCAGAGAATTTTTCTTTTTTAGTGAAACCGTACGTACTCTAAGGAAACATTTCCACTGGGAAAGCCAGGATTTTTCTGATTCAAAAAAGAGGCTTAGGGATTTCTTACTCCTGCCTCAGCATAGGCCTTTAGCTATTCCTCCAGTACTAGACATTGTTGATGATGCTTTTTCGGAATCTAGTTTGGCCCCTGATTCCTTGCCTCCTGCTCCCAGAAAATGTGACCAATATTACAGGGTTCCTGATTCACACAAGTTCCTTTTTAAAAATCCTATTGCGAATCCAGAGACTATTTCACAGGGACCCAAGGGCATTAAGGCTTCTACTGCTAAAAATCCTATCCCTTCTGATAGAGACTCCAGGGCGCTGGATAGATGGGGTAAGAAGGTTTACACTTCTGCAACCTTGGCCATTACGGCTTTAAACTGCCGGTTTCATATGTTAAAGTATCAACAACATTTTATTGGATTGCTTAAACAGAAAATGATGTTGATTCCTGACTGCGCGAAAAATAAAGAATTATAGGATTTAATGCATTCTGCTGAACAGGTTGGAAAACATACTTTGCAATATGGATTTGATTCTTCAGAGGCCTATTGCAGGGCTGCTGTTACTGGTTCTGTGCTCAAAAGGCATGCTTGGCTTAAGGAGCAATCTTTACCTGATGATGTTAAAGCTAAATTGTTGGATGCTCCCTTAAATTAGGACCGCCTGTTTGGCAACAAGGCTGAGGAAGTTCTTAAAAAGATGGAAGACAAAGCTAAATCTATGCAAACTGTTAAATATTTCTTACAAGTTCGGCCTCCTAGATTTAGTAGGCACTGGCCCTCTAAGAACTGGTAGTTTCCAGCCTCTTCAAGGTCTTCTCAAGCCAAACCCAGACATAGCAGAAACCCCAGGTTTCAGTCCCAGGGGGGACACAAGACTAAGCAGTGGGGGGTTTCCGCATCCAAATCAGGGAGTAGTAAGACTCACCCCTATGGAAAACAGTCTCAATGACTTGCTTCTAAAACTTCCAAGCAGTTCCCAACTGAATGCTCCTTTAGACGGAAAGATTGGTCTGCAGGCCAAAAACTGGGAACTCATTACCCAGGACAAATGGGTTTTAAATATAATGTCCCAAGGATACAGATTTCACTTCCACACCTTACCAACACCAAGCGGGTGGCCAGATCTACCCCAAAATCAGTGGGCAGAGGCCCAAAATCAAGTACTCTCCCTCTTAAGCATGAGAGCTATTCAGTTGGTACTTGAAGAGGAAAAGGGACAAGGGTTCTATTCGAGACTTTTCCTGGTACCCAGTAAAGGCAATGCATGGCGTCCTATCCTGGACCTTTCTACTCTAAATACCTTACTGGTGATTCCAAAATTCAAGATGCTGACTCTTCACCAGCAGCTTCCAATGCTAGGCAAAGATGCATGGTTAGCAACACTAGACTTAAAAGAAGCATACCTGCACGTCCCTATCAGGGAGTCTTACAGAAAATACCTATGCTTCAAAGCAGGCTACATGCACTATCCAGTTCTCTGCACTACCCTTTGGCTTATCTACTGTGCCCAGGGTATTCACAAAGTGCCTAGCTCCAGTCATTGCATTCTGCAGGCAAAGACATATTCAAATATACCCATATCTGGATGATTGTCTAATTCAGGCAGAAAGCCAGGACACACTTTTGAATCATCCGACCTTTGTTCGAAATGTACTGACTTGTCTGGGGTCATCATAAATGAAAAGAAATCACAACTGGTACCCGGTCAACAAATTATATTCCTGGGAGCAAGCTTGAATACAACTTCCCAGATGGCTTTTCTCACATCAGCAAAACAGATTCATTTGACAACCTACTTCAAACAAGTGGCCACAAAAACCCAGTTATCTGCAAGGCAAATATGCAAGCCTTGAGGTTCATGGCCTCCTGCATTCTTCTAATTCCATATGCAAGGCTGCATATTAGGAAACTGCAGTGGTGTCTCAAAAGCCTATGGTGTCAACATTCACAGGATCTAGAGGCAATGATTCCCATCATACCTTGCCTATGCCTAGAGTTCCTTTGGTGGGCAGAGGCCTGCCACCAAAACAGGGGAATACCATTCACACTACCCCCTGCCGTCCAAACCTTAACAAGAGACGCATCAGACTATGCATGGGGGACCCACCTGGCAGGGAAGTGCATTCAGGGCAAATGGAACCCAAGTCAAATGCACCTGCATAACAATCAAAACGAAATGTTAGCTGTACAGAATGCTCTGGCAACCTTCAAGGACCACATTCATCCAGGACAATTAATGATGAAGACGGACAACACCACTGTTATGTGGTACATAAACAAGCAGGGGGGTACACATTCTTACCCACTCTGCAGACTAGCCATGGCACTGTGAAACACAGCCCTGAGCTATCAGGTGCATTTATAAGCTCAATTCCTGCCAGGAAAACTAAATACACTGGCAGACGAACTAAGCAGAAACCTCATGGACCCACACGAGTGGAAACTGGAACCAAGGATTTTCAACATGTTGACAAGCAAATGGGGGAGCCCAGATATAGCCCTGTTTGCCTCCCCCCAAAACTATCAGTTGGACAAATTCTGCACAAGGACTCCCCACAAACAAGCTTGGAAAATGGATGCTCTGTCCTTCAGCTGGAAAAGGTTTGTGCCTTTTCTCCTCTGCCTCTGCTCTCCTCTCCAAAGTACTACTAAAGATCAAGCAAGACAAGCCAAGGACGATTTTGATTGCACCAGACTGGCCACGCCAACACTGGTACCCCCTCTTGCGCAGTGTGTCACTGTGGGCCCCATGCCACTTGCCTCAGACTCCTACTCTTTTGTCTCAGCAGGAGAACCAAATTCTGCATCCTCAACTTCAAACACTGAATCTAGCAGCCTGGCTAATTACATAAGTTCTCCTTTACCATCCCTCAGTAAACCAGTGATGGATATCATTTTAGAGGCAAGGAGGCCTAGTACCAGAAAGTCTTATGCTGGAAAATGGAAAAGATTCTGTGCCTGGAACCAATCTCAAGGGATGAGAACAACAGTGCCCAATTTACCGTAGATCTTACAATACTTAAGTGAGATGCTTCATAAGGGCCTGTCTTTCTCCTCCATCAAAATTCACGCCTCAGCCATCTCAGCTCATTATAACAGAGAACCGCCCCACTTCTCTCATCCACTGCTTAAGCAGTTCCTCAGAGGGGCCAAAAATCTACGACCACCCAGGAGAGCTCCAACTCCAGTCTGGGACCTCAGCTTTGTATTGGAAAAGCTCACCCTTCCTCCTTTCGAGCCAACTGCCACTGCAGACTTAAAATTCCTTTCTTGGAAAACTGTTTTCCTTTTAGCAATCACCTCAGCAAGAAGGGTATCTGAATTACAGGCCCTCATGGCAGTGGATCCTTTCATCATTTTTCATGCAGACAGGGTGTCTCTCAGGACCAATCCCTCCTTCATGCCCAAGGTGGTATCCAGTGTGGTCCTTAATCAGTCCATACATTTGCCAACCTTCTTTCCTAATCCACAGAACAAAGGGGAACGGATTCTGCACTCCTTAGACATGCACAGACAACTTAGATTCTACTTGGACAGAACTAAACCTCAAAGGAAATCTGATCAACTGCATTGCATGGCATTTGCTGCAAGGGTAGAGGGGAAGGCTATTTCAAAGCAAACCATTTCAAAATGGATAGGCCATTGCATTCTTTTTTGCTACAAACACCATGGAAAACCTATACACCAGGGGATCAGATCTCACTCAAGTAGGGCTGCATCTACCTCTACAGCCTTTTCTCAGAGGCGTCCCTACCAGGGACATCCTAGAAGCTACTACTTGGAGTTCTGTACATACTTTCACCAAACATTATCATTTGCCAATTTTCTCTAAATCCAGAGCTGGCTTTGCCACTGCAGTCTTGCAGGGCCTTATAGCTGGTCCTAATGCTATCTAAATTCCTCCTCCCATCCTTAGCTTTGGGAATCTACCCAAATGTGATGACTGCAACAGTGAAACATGAAGAACATAGTACAGTTGTGTACACTTACCATAAATGTAGATATTCGAGTGTATTCACTATTGCAGTCCTGGTTACCCTCCCTCCAGCCCCCTTTTTTGGATATACCTCTACTTTCCTTTACTATCTTCAAAAGCTTTTTAGTGTATTTGCTTTTTTGTTGGCGGTATAACCTTGTATATTTATAGATTTAATTGCTTCCTATTAAGGGGGGGCACCTGACATCTGGGGCAAGGAAAACTGATGTATTGGCGTCGGCTGCATGTTTTATACCCCTGATGACCTGACATCACGGAAGAAGGGACAGCAACTGATGCAGGACCCAAGACTTTGTTAATCAGGCCGACTGAGGGTTACTTCAAGCAGATAACCCAAAAGTGATGACTACAACAGTGAATACACTCTAAAACATTTACATTTATGGTAAGTGTACACAACTGTACTTTATGTATACTGCGTCAGTGAGTACACTCGAACATCTACAGTTATGGTAAGTGTACACAACTGTACTTTTATTTTCCCCTCTTATTTCCTCCTCGTCTCTCTTTTTTTTTTACAAAACACTTGATTGTTGGATTCTGTTGATGTTTTGAAAGAAGTCTGTGTAGTTATTTGGGTTGTTAACATTTGTACAGCAGTTGATGTACATTTTCTTTTGGTTAACCATTGATAAGGACTCTAAACCTGGCTTAAAAAATATTACTGTAAAATTCCTCCATAAGACCCACATGACTGTACTATTTCTGTGCTTCCCAGAGATAGAGGATGTGTTAGGCCTTTGCTGCGGCTGGCTGGAGTGCCTTCTTCCCAGAGAGTTTGGACAACTCTTCTTCTGTCCCCTGGAAGAGGCAATGCAAAAGGAAGCTTCTAGACTCTCACTTAGTCTTCCTCCCCATTTACAGATGTTGATGAAGGGGAGATTTTTCTTAAATCATCTCCAGAGGAACTGGAAATGATTAGAGAGATGCGAACTTGGCCCATTGACCACACCTCCCTCAAAGAAGATTTTTGCAGGAAACTAAGTCCTGTCATTCAGTGGTCTATGATGTTCTTCGTGTTTCACTGTTGCAGTCATTACATTTGGGCAATCCTGCTGGCAGGTTGCCCTCAGTTGGCCTGAATTCCAAAGTCTTGGGTCCTGTGTCGGCTGTCGTCGCCCCTTCCCTGACGTCAGGTCGTCAGGGGTATAAAAGAAGCAGCCGACGCCATTTTATCCAGTCTTTCTTGCCACGCGGTGCCCGAAGCAGAAGCAGTTCGCAAGTGCCGGTCGGCCGACTCCTGAGATTTTCGAGTTCGAATTTCAGATCCGAAGTCTTCTATAAAGCTAAGTACCCCATTGGGGAAACTTTTTTCTTGCTCCAGAACCAATGTCAGAAAAAGTTGATAATTGTATTTCTTGTGGGAAGCAAATACCTCATAAGGACTTTCATTCTTACTGTATTCCTTGCCTAGGCCCTGATCATAATTTTCTGGGTTGTCTGTTTTGTGCTAGATTTAACCAATGCACTATTAAGCGTCAGTATGAGTATGCTTTAAACTACTTTGGACGCAGATTTAATTATCCAGAAATGTCGTCGGAAAGCCATCCGTCTACCGGAGTTCACAAAAAACGCAAAGAAAAAGAAAGACAGCCGAGGCCCAAAACCGATGACGAAGCTTTTCCTAAGCCAGTCGCCGGTTCACTGGTTCTCAGTGAGGCGCTTTCGCAGCCCCTGACGACCACTACTTTAGAGTCGCAGGCTGCTACCGACTCGCACGTGGAGTCGGCCATGCCGCTGTAAACTCAAAGTATTGGAGCCTCTGACGCTAATCCTTCAGATGGGTCTGGAGCCGCTGAGCAGGCACCGGCTTCTGAGGGTGTATTCAGACCCAAACACCTATACATTAAACCGACTTCAAAGGCAAAGACTAAAGCACCTTCAAAGACAAAGAAGCAACCTCAAGAGCCACGTGAACAGGCCTCCATGCCCAAAAAGCAAATGCTCAAAATGGCCGAAGACTTGATTACCTTGATCAAGGGTTCCCATCCCCCTCCTGATAAAAGGCCTAGGCAAGAGACTGACTATGAATCTTCAGATCAGGTTTCCATTTCTTCTGATCAGGAATATTCTTTTCCCCCTATGAGGATTCTAATGCTGAAGAATCCATGCCTTCAGCTTCTCCTCCTGAGGATTATTCTTTTGGGGAAACCTTACATACCATGAGGGAGCATTTCCACTGGGAGAGCCAAGATTTTTCAGAGTCTAAAAAGAGGCTCAGGGATTTCCTGTTACTACCTCAGCACAAGCCACTAGCCATCCCTCCTGTGTTAGACATTGTAGATTATGTGTTTTTGGAGTCAAATCTTACCCCTGACTCCTTGCCTCCAGCTCCTGTTAAGCCTGACAGATATTACAGGGTTCCTGACTCACATAAATTCCTTTTTAAAAACCCTGCTGCAGACCCGGAAACTATTTCTCAGGGTCCCAAGGGTGTTAAGGCTTCTGCTGCAAAAAACCCTACCCCTTCTGATAGGGATTCCAGGGCACTGGATAGATGGGGAAAAAAGGTTTACACATCTGCTACCTTGGCTATAAGGGCCTTAAACTGTCAGTTTCATATGCTCAAATATCAGCAACATGTCATGGCATTGCTTAAACAGAAAATGTTGTTAAATTCTGAATGTGCAGAAAACAAGGAAATGCAGGATATATTGCATGCAGCTGAACAAGTTGGAAAGCATACTTTGCAATGTGGTTTTGATTCTTTAGAGGCCTCCTGCAGAGCCGCAGTTACTGGTTCTGTAATTGGAAGGCATGCTTGGTTAAAGGAACAAAATCTGCCTGATCATGTTAAAGTTAAATTATTAGATGCACCTTTACAGCATGATTCTTTGTTTGGTGTTAAGGCAGAAGAGGTGTTAAAGAAAATGGAGGACAAGGCTAAATCCATGCAAATGGTCAAAGATTTCTTACAAGTACAGCCACCTAGGTTTAGTAGACACTGGCCAACAAAGAATTGCTCCTTTCCAGTGTCAGACAGACCTCAGAGGGGTAGACCCAGATGCCCTAGAGGCAGAACCCAGGCTCAAGGTTCATACAGGTCAAAGCAATGGGGAGCTTCTTCCTCCAAAAGTGGAGAAGACAAATCACAACCCTACAGGAAACAGTCCCTATGACTTCCTCCTGCCTGCACCAAGCACCTATTTCCTGGCAGCACCCTTAGGGGGAAAAATAGCAATTTTCTCAAAATTGGCACATTATAACCCAGGACAAGTGGGTTCTAAATATCATGTCACAAGGTTACAAGTTCCATTTCCATATCCTGCCAAAAACAAACTGCTGGCCAGATCTGCCAAAAAATCAGTGGGCAGAGGCACAAAAACCAGTCTCATCCCTCATGGACATGAGGGCCATTCATCAAGTGCCAGAGCAAAAGCGGGGACAAGGATTTTACTCAAGACTGTTCTTAGTACCCAGAAAGGACAAGGCCTGGAGGCCAATACTGGACCTTTCTATTTTGAATACATTCCTGGATATACCAAAATTCAAAATGTTGACTTTGCAGCAACTACTGCCCATGCTGGGCAAGGACGCTTGGCTTGTAACTTTAGACCTAAAAGAGGCATGCTTGCATGTCCCAGTCAGACAAATAGGCAGAAGATACCTCAGATTCAAGGCTGGCTCAATGCATTACCAATTCTCTGCACTGCCCTTTGGCTTATCTACTGCACCCAGGGTCTTTACAAAGTGCCTGGCACCAGTAATTGCATTCTGCAGACAAAGAGGAATACAAATATATCCTTACTTGGATGACTGTCTCATTCAAGCAGAGAACGAGGACATTCTTCTACAGCATCTGGCGTTTGTGAAAAAACTTCTGACATGCCTAGGGTACACAGTCAATGAAAAGAAATCAAAACTAGTACCCTCTCAAGAGATAATATTCCTGGGTGCAAGCTTAAATACAACTGTCCAGATGGCTTATCTCACGCCAGACAAACAAAGACAACTGACTACCCATTTCAAAATGTTAGCGCCCAGTTATCTGCAAGAAAAATTCTGCAGGCTTTGGGTTTCATGGCATCCCACATCCTACTAATTCCATATGCAAGACTGCATATGAGGAAACTTCAATGGTACCTAAAAAGTGTTTGGACTCAACATTGCCACAGTCTGGAAACTATAATTACTGTCATTCCCTGCCTGCAAAAGGAGTTTCGATGGTGGGCAAAGGCTTGTCACCAAAACAAGGGACAGCCGTTTACATTACCCCCAGCCAGGCAGACACTAACAACAGATGCGTCAGATTATGCCTGGGGGGGCCCACATGGCAGGAAAGTGCATTCAGGGAACATGGACCTCAAAACAAATGCATCTACATATCAATCAGAAAGAGATGCTAGCTGTTCAAAATGCCCTGACAGCCTTCAAGTACCTACTTCAACCAGGACAACTACTGATAAAGACAGACAACACCACGGTCATGTGGTATATAAACAAGCAGGGGGGGGCACACATTCTTACCCCCTTTGCAGACTAGCCATGACTTTGTGGGACACAGCATTGACTTACCAAGTACATCTGCAGGCACAATTCCTGCCAGGAAGGAAAACTATTCTGGCAGATGAACTAAGCAGAAATCTCATGGATCCCCACGAGTGGCAGCTGGATCCACAAGTCTTCAGCATGATAACAAGGAAATGGGGATGCCCGGACATAGATCTATTTGCCTCCCCTCACAACTACCAACTACAGAGATTCTGCACAAGGATTTATCACAGACAAGCATGGAAAGTGGACTCCCTATCCTTCAGCTGGAAAAACCCATCAGTGTATGCCTTTCTCCCTCTGCCTCTCCTCCCCAAGGTACCCCTAAAGGTCAGACAGGAGAAGCCAAAAATAATACTGATTGCACCAGACTGGCCCCGCCAGCATTGGTACCCAATATTAAGGAGTTTATCTCAATGCCCAGCTTGGACCCCACCACAAGTACCGCATCTACTGTCCCAGCAAAACAATCGGATCCTACACAGCCAGCTCAGGACTTTAAACCTGGCAGCATGGCAGATAATGTAGTCATACAAAACACACCTCTCAGCAAAGCTGTGATGGATGTCATTCTGGAAGCCAGAAGGCCTAGTACTAGAAAATCTTATGCTGGTAAATGGAAGAGATTCTGTGCTTAGAACCTGGCACAAGGAACAGATACAGCTGTGCCAAATATTCCTCAAATTTTACAATACTTAACTGAGATGCTGGACAAAGGCCTATCTTTCTCATCTATTAAAATTCATGCCTCTGCCATTTCGCTCATTACAATACAGAGCCACCAATCTTTTATCATCCCTTATTAAAACAGTACCTCAGAGGAGCCAAACATTTAAGGCCTCCAAGGAGATCACCAATGCCTGCATGGGACCTTAACTATGTCTTGGAAAAACTCACCCCGCTTCCTTTTGAGCCAGCTGCTACTGCTGATTTAAAGTTTTTATCCTGGAAAACAGCTCTGCTCCTAGCAATAACTTCTGCAGGACGAGTTTCAGAGCTACAGGCACTCATGGCTGTGGAACCTTTTATCATTTTTTATCCGGACAGGGTCTCCCTGAGGACAAACCCAACATTTATGCCTAAAGTGGTGTCCAGTGTGGCTCTCAACCAAACCATTTATCTGCCAACTTTTTATCCAAATCAACAGAACAAGGGGAAAGAATTCTGCATTCTTTGAACGTACACAGACAGCTTAGATTCTACTTGGACAGAACCAAAGTTTTCAGAAAAACAGAGCAATTACTAGTGACATATGCTGCAGGATCACAAGGAAAGGCTATCTCAAAGCAGACTATTTCAAAATGGATAGGCCACCGCATTCGTTTCTGCTACTTTTACCATGGAAAGCCAGTGCTTAAGGGCATTAGGCCACATTCCACCAGAGCTGCAGCCACCTCAGCAGCCTTTCGCAGAGGAGTACCAACCAAGGACATTTTAGAGGCAGCTACTTGGAGTTCAGTGCATACCTTTACAAAGCACTATCATCTGCCACTCTACTCTAAATCCAGGGCAGGCTTGCCACTGCAGTTCTGCAGGGTCTCATAGCCACCCCTAATGCTGTTTAGCTCCAGCCTCCCAACCATAGCTTTGGGAATCTACTCAAATGTAATGACTGCAACAGTGAAACACGAAGAACATAGTACATTTTTGTACACTTACCATAAATGTAGATGTTCGAGTGTATTCACTGTTGCAGTCCAGGTTACCCACCCGCCATTCCCCCTTTTTTCTTCTGATGGAACCTATCTTTCCTTCTCTGATTTATACAACCTATGTGGTGTATTTGCTGGTGGATGAAGGTAAAGTTTATTTTGCTGCATGATATTTTATATATAGATAAAAATTTTGACTACCCTTTTTGGGGGCACCTGACATCTGGGGCAAGAAAAACTAAATAAAATGGAGTCTGCTGCTTCTTTTATACCCCTGACGACCTGACGTCAGGGAAGGGGCGACAACAGCCAACACAGGACCCAATACTTTGGAATTCAGGCCGACTGAGGGCAACCTGCCAGCAGGATTACCCAAATGTAATGACTGCAACAGTGAATACACTCAAACATCTACATTTATGGTAAGTGTACACAACTGTACTGTGTTTCTTCCCCAGACAAGTTGGTGGATACGGTGTGCAACAAGGCTTGATAGGAACCCAATGTTACTGAAATAATTCCCTGTAAGCCTGCTAGTGCTGCAGACCCCTAAGGATAGACCACCCTGGAGTAAAGTCCCCTCTGTGGACTCCATATGTTGTCTTTGTTGCCACAAAGAAGGACATCTTAGAGGATGCAAAGGCCATCTACCCCCACTGCCCCATAGTGGATCCAGGAAGATGGATAGGCTAGGAAAGCTCATTTATACTTCAGGGACATTCTCAAATTGAGCTCTGAACTACACGGTGCATATGAATAGGTTTCAGAGGGAACTGACAGAAAGCTGCAGATACTCTAAAGTGGTTGCTTGCAGACAAACTGAGGAGTCAGTTGGAAACCTAGATGGTGAACATTGCTTCTTTAGTACAACTCACCGTGAGTCTGATTCATAATGCCATGGGTGGTGTGGCTTGTGCAGGGAGCTGAGTGTTAGCAATGAGAAGAAAGGGCTAGCTGCATCTAAATGGATTTTGCATGTCATTTTAATGTGGGGTTTACCAATGCTCCTTTTGACTGCTCCTCCTTCTTTTGACAGAAAGTGAGAGAGAGACTTTGCAGTGTGAGAAAGATGGCAAGACATTTCCAGTTGTTGGGGTCAAGTTTTGTGAATCCCAGAGATCCTTTCAAAGTTAGAGATGCTACAAACTTGTGGTTTCATAGGTCCCAGCAGTCCCAGGGTAGACAGCAGTATGACAGTGGTTCATGTGACAGAGGCACACTCTAGTCATGCTGCCTCCCCAGAGGCAAAGGTTGTTTGATCCATCAAGGTTATACAAGACCTTTTTGAGGATCCCAGTAATATAAGTCTCGAACAGTTGCCTGTCTGTCCCCTTCTGGAGGCAATCTGAGGTCATCTTTCCCTCCACCTTAATGTGTAGTTAGCCATTGCTCCAGACAGATGGGAAAGGAATATTATATCATGAGGCTACTATATTCCCTTTTTAGAGGCGCTCAAGAACCTGCCCTCTTATCCACCCATTGTGCCACCCTATCAAATGAAGGTAGCTGTAAAGGAAGTCCAAACTGTTCTCCAAAAAAGGGCCATACAGAAGTTTCCACCGGAGCAGAAATGGTCCAGATTCTACTCCAAGTTTTTCTTGGTGCCCATAAAAACACTAGCGCATATTCTGCTCCAGATTTTTCTTGGTGCCCAAAAACAATAGAACCTTAGATTAATTATTGATGTGAGTTGAGTAAATCCATATGAATGCAATCAACCAAAACAAAAACTCAAACAACCTTGTCTCCGCACTTTTTCTGGCTTATTGAAAGCATTTGATACAATCAGCCATCAAAAGTTATTTCACAAACTGCCCTTTCTAGGTCTGGCTAATACCTCTCTACATTGGTTTGAAAGTTACCTTGCAGATGGGCAGCGAGCCACAAAATCACTACTTACCATATCTACCCACACCTGTAAGATTCCTCCAAGGATCCATATTAGGCCCACTGTTCGATCCAGTGTGACTTGCAGACTGCTTTTTCACATGCCACAATCCTAAAATGTGCAGGTGATTCCACATGAGTGTACCTCTAAAAGCCTGACCGAACTACAACAAAATACCCAGCAATCATTCTCCTCCATAGAAGGTTGGCTGAATAACTTTCACCTGCTCCTTAAGCCCAAAAAACTAAACAAATGCTGTTTACATCAAAATAATATATTGCACAAAAATGTCTCTTTGTCATTACCTATACAAGTAATACAAAATTAGAATTAGTCTGATTTGACCACCATATCACACGTGATAAAGAAGACACACCAAAAACTGGGTGGCCTGTACAGAGCAATACTATTCCTCACCAATAGTGCTAGAAGTAGCACTGCTTCAACCAGTCTCCAACCCTCCTAAACACTTCTGTTACTGTGACAAGTCTGTCGTCCTTAGTATTACTGAAACTGCAACAATACTATACTAAAGTAGCCAAACATGTCTCTATTCCTGCAAATAGAACCCACCACTGCCTGGCTCTGAAACAGTTAAACTGGTTTGAATTCTCTCATGTGCTCATATACTCCCCATTACTTGTAGTCTACAAACTAATCCACAAGCTGAAACAGTATCTATCAGTTAAGAGTCTAATATTACCTGTATTTCCCAAGCAGACCCTTGCATTCTTGTGATAAAATGTTACTTTGTGTAACTAAATCCAACAGTACAGCAGGAGACTCACTGTATTCTAACTGTATCTCAAAGAAGTGGAACTTGATTCCTCCCTGCTTAGTTATGAACTTAAAATCTTTCAACTCTGAGCTGAAGCAGCACCTTGCACACCTATAGCTCTCCTATTGTACCACCTCTGGCTAATACTAGTTCATCTAAACTTAAGCCCACATCTCTGTTTCCCACTGCAACTCTGTTGTATACTCCATATTTTTTTTATTATGGAACTTAAACTCTTCAGCATTAATAGTTTAAAATCCACCTCCTCTTACTAACCACTCATAATTACTACTGGATCCTGCCATTATAGTTAATAATCCCTGATCACAGCTAGCCTACTGTTCTAATGTTGTTCTTTTCCAGGAACCTCTTAAGTTATTCTAGTTATAAGATGTACAACAAATCCACCACTTGCTTATGACAAGGTATTGCATAAGAACAAACTCACTTGTATAATATCAGATTTTTTTATATAGCATAAGATTATTCCACACTGCTTTTGTGCTCACATTTGTATACTACTGTTTCACTCATTTGCATTCCTACTGTATTTCCCATGTTGTCATTGTATTGCATTTTCTACTGAACTTGTTATTGTCGATATAAATAATCTCTGTAATTTTGTGTGGAGCTTTTCTCCACGGGCCTCCACTGGAAAGGGGCTTTATGACCAGTCAGACATTCCTGTTAAATAAATAAAATAAAATATGTTCAGATGTCCTTCCAAATTGTTATCGTGCAGTCTGTCCTGCCATGCCTTCAGACAGAGACCGAATATGCTCTAGACTTCCAAGATGCATACTTATACATCATGATAGCAAAAGCATTAAGGAAGTCTGTTCGCTTCCAAGTGGGAGTCACTCATCGTCAGTTCAGAGTTCTGCCATTTGATCTCTCCACAGCCCCCACCCAAGTGTTCACCAAATGCATGGTTCCAGTCACTGCTCACATGCAGCTGTTGGAAGGAAGAGTCTTTTCCTATATCGACAACTGACTCATAGCAGTCCCAACTATGGAGTTACTGGTCATAGCAAGGCAGTATTTACTATAGTTGTTTCTGTTGTTGGGGATGACTGTTAATCTCACAAAGTGCTAACTATCTCTGACTATCAGCTGCCAGTTGGACAGTCTAGATCAGACAGCCAAACTGCCTCTGGAAAGGATTAATGCAATTACCAAGAAAGTTCAGAGTCTGCTAAACACTCGGGCACCGTCAGCCTTTGCAGTCCGCAGAGTGCTGGGGCCCATGGCTGCTGCTCTTCAAACAGTTTAATTCACCAGATGCAGTATAAGGATTCTACAATAGGACCAAAATCCAAAAAGGTATGACGAACAAGATCAACCTGCACAAGACATAAATAGTCTATTATGATGGACAAGACTGTAGAATCTTTCAGATGTACTCTTTTCTCCAACCACCATGGTGACCACAGATGCATCCATCTTGGGGTGGGGGCATTGTTGGAGCAGGACAACCCAAGGCATGTGGGTTCAGACAGGCTAAGACATACATCAGTGTACTGGAGATGATTGGTCCTTCTAGCATTGCAGACATTTCATGATCAGCTCCCTTAAACATTTCAGGATCAGCTCCCTTAAGTGTGATTACAATAACTCAGACAATATGGCAGTATTATGGTAGATAAACTAGGAGAACATGGTCATATCCTCTCTGCATTCCTACAGTGGGGCCAAGACAGGCCCAGGGGAGGATGGCCCCCATGTTATAGAAGGAAGTAGTCGTCCACAAAAAGTGATTGGCCATAAAGACGATAGAGTGGATTATTGAGGAAAAGAAAGAAATGATGTGTTGTTACTATTATGCAGGAAGTCCATAATTTCCAGACAGAAGATGCACAAAAAGATTGAGAGAAATTAGAGAAAAAAAATACTTGCTCAAGAAAAACTGTCAGAAGTTTCAAATAAAAATTTCTGTTCATTAACAACAGATTTGTGAAAAACAATAGGTTATATGAAAACATGATGGAACAAGTCCCCCAAGTAAGGAGAAACAGGAGGAGCAGGAGACATCTGAAGAAGAAATATGGATATGGGAAAGAGAAAGATTAATATGGTGCAATATTTATGCAAAGGAGAAAGCAAAACTAATCAATACAAAAAGAGCAGGTACCAAAGATATTAGAAGAGAAATACAGGCAAAGACATACAGATATGGAAACTTTTACAATAAAAAATAAGACAACAAAGAGGAAAAGTAAAAAAAGAGGGCCAGTAAAGGAGAAGTTAAAGAAACAGAAACTGAGGTAATGGATTACCTGCGAAGTGCAGAAAGTCTAAATCTGAAGTAGTTAATTTCATTTTATCTGCAACCTGTGGATATTCGGATCCATATCGGATCCAAGCTGGCAACTTTTTTTCTAGCATCTGCTCCAAGCTCTGAGCTCCTCCCCCTACCCATAATGCACTACCATCTCCTACCTTCACCCAGATCTCGTTTGCCACGCCAGTAGTGTGCATCATGGTCTCCTTCGCTCTGAACTCAGGGATAGTAAGTTTTATTGATACTTAGTCTTTAGTGTGTCTGAGTTTATTGATGCTCTTCGTATTTCACTGTTGCAGTCATTACATTTGGGTAATCTGCTGGCAGGTTGCCCTGTCAGCCTCATTAGCAAAGTCTTGGGTCCTGCGTCGGTTGCTGTCCCTTCTTCCATGACGTCAGGTCGTCAGGGGTATAAAACATGCAGCCAACACCATTTTCATCAGTCTTTCTTGTCTCGCGGTGCCCGAAGCAGAAGCAGTTCGCAAGTGCCAGTCAGCCAACTCCTGAAATTTTCGTTTTTGAGTTTCAGAACCGAAGTCTTCAACCTAAAGCTAAGTACCCCATTAGAGAAACTTTTTCTTGCTCCTTACTGATGTCAGTAAAAGTTAATAATTGTATTACTAGTGGGAAGCAAATACCTCATAAGGATTTTCATTTGTACTGTATTCCTTGCCTAGGCCCTGACCACAACGTGCCTTGCTGTTGGTTTTGTGCTAAATTTAATCAACGCACTATTAAGTGTTGGTATATTTTTGCATCAAAATATTTTGGCTCAAGATTTAACTATCCAGAAATGTTGTCGGTTAGCAATTTGACTACCGGAATACATAAAAAATGCAAAGAAAAAGACAGAGACAGACCATCGAGGTCCAAAACCGACGAAGCTTCTCCTAAGCCAGTCGCTGGTTCACCGGTACTCAGTGAGGCACTTTTGCAGCCCCTGATACCCGCTATTTTTGATTCGCAGGCCTCTACTGAGACCCATTCGGAGTCCGGTATGCTGCGAGACACTTTAAGTATTGAACCCGCAGATGTCTCTACCTTAGATGGGTCCGGAGCCGCTGAGTAGGCACCAGCTTCTGAGGGTGTTTTCAGGCCTAAAGATTTGTATATTAAACCGATGCCATCTTCAAAACCTAGGCCAAAATCATCTTCTATGTCTAAAAAAACGATGCTTGGGCCACATGCACAGGCCCCTATGCCTAAAAAACAAATGATCAAAATGGCTGAGGATTTAATTACCTTGATCAGGGGTTCCCATTCCCCTCCTTCTAAGAGGCCTAGGCAAGGCACTGACTATGAATCATCAGATCAGGTTTCTATTTCTTCTGATCAGGAATTATCTATTCTACTTTGAGGACTCTGATGCAGAAGATTCCATCTCTTCTGCTTCTCCTCCTGAGGATTTTTCTTTTGGAGAAACTTTGCATACCTTAAGGGAGCACTTTTACTGGGAGAGTCAGGATTTCTCAGAATCTAAAAAGAGACTTGGGGATTTCCTTCTTCTTCCTCAGCATAGGCCTTTGGCTATACCTCCTGTTCTAGACATTATTGATGATGATTTCTCAGAATCCAGCACGACTCCTGATTCCCTGCCTCCGGCTCCTAGTAAGCCCAGACAGATATTACAGGGTTCCTGACTCCCACAAATTCCTTTTTAAAAACCCTACTGCTGACCCTGAAACCATTTCTCAGAGTCCCAAGGGTGTTAAGGCTTCTACTGCTAAAAATCCTACCACTTCTGATAGAGACTCCAGGGCGCTGGATAGATGGGGTAAGAAGGTTTACACGTCTGCAACTTTGGCAATCAGGGCTTTAAACTGTCAATTTCATATGTTTAAATATCAGCAGCATGTCATGGGCTTACTTAAACAGAAAATTATGTTGATTTCTGACTGTGTGGAAAATAGAGTTGCAGGATTTATTGCATTCAGCTGAACAAGTTGGCAAGCATACTCTGCAATGTGGTTTTGATTCCTTGGAGGCCTCTTGCAGGGCCGCTGTAACTGGATCTGTGATAAGAAGAAATGCTTGGCTCAAGGAGCAAAATCTGCCTGATCATGTTAAAGCAAAATTGTTAGATGCTCCTTTACAACAGAACAGCCTATTTGATGATAAGGCAGAAGAAGTTTTGAAAAAGATGGAAGATACAGCTAAATCTATGCAAACTGTAAAAGATTTCCTACAAGTGCAGCCACCCAGGTTCAGTAGGCACTGGCCTACTAAGAAATGGTCCTTTCCAGTACCCACCAGAGCCGCTCAGGACAAACCCAGACACTCCAAAGGCATCAGGTTTCAGTCACAAGGAGCTTATAGAACAAAACAATGGGGTGCCTCCACCTCCAAATCTGGAAGTAACAAGGCACCTTCCTACGGTAAACAGTCTTGATGACTTTAATGTGCAATCATCAAGCACTTATCTTTTGGCCGTCCCTTTGGGGGGAAAACTGGCACTTCATGCACGAAACTGGCAACTAATTACCCAGGACAAGTGGGTTTTAAATATAGTATCCCAGGGATACAGATTTCATTTCCACGTTGCCAATCCCAAACAGATGGCCAGATCTGCCTCCAAATCAGTGAGCAGAGGCCCAGAAACAAGTTATGTCCCTCATGAATATGGGGGCTGTTAAACCAGTACCAGAAAAGGTTTTTATTCAAGACTTTTCCTGGTACTCAGAAAAGACAATTCTGGACTTATCTATTCTAAATACATTCCTGGACATTCCAAAATTCAAGATGTTGACTCTACAACAGTTACTGCTTATGCTAGGCAAGGATGCCTAGTTGGTAACTCTAGACTTAAAAGAGGCTTACCTGCATATCCCAGTCAGGGAATATTGCAGAAGATACCTCCGCAAAGCAGGCTATTTGCATTACCGGTTCTCTTCACTGCCCTCTTTTCTTATCTACTGCACCCAGGGTCTTCACAAAGTGCCTGGCACCAGTAATTGCATTTTGCAGACAAAGAAACATTCAGATTTATCCTTCCCTGGACGATTGTCTAATTCAGGCAGAAAACAAGGACACTCTTCTAAAACATCTGGCGTTTGTAAAAAGACTTCTAACTTGTCTAGGGTACACCATAAACGAAAAGAAATCACAACTGGTACCTTTCAAATAATTACATTCCTGGGTGCAAGCTTGAATACAACTGCCCAGATGACTTACCTTACGCCAGAAAAACAAATTCAATTGATGACTTACTTCAAACAAGTGGCCACAAAAACCCAGCTATCTGCAAGACAAATTCTGCAGGCCTTGGGGTTCATGGCTTCCTGCATTCTAATAATTCCATATGCAAGACTGCATATGAGGAAACTTCAGTGCTACCTAAAAAGTTTATGGAGTCAACGTTGTCACAACCTGGAAACAATGATTCCTATCATTCCTTGCCTGCAGCAAGAGTTTTTCTATGGTGGGCAGAGGCCTGCCACCAAAACAAGGGACTGTCATTCATTCCACCCCCTGCCACCCAAACCCTGACTACAGACTCATCGGATTATGCTTGGGGGGTGCATTTGGCAGGGAGATGCATTCAGGGCCAATGGAGCCCAAATCAAATGCACCTACATATCAACCAGAAAGAGATGCTAGCTGTACAGAATGCTCTGACAGCCTTCAAGGACTATATTCATCCAGGACAACTACTGATAAAGACAGAAAACACCACAGTCATGTGGTACATAAACAAGCAGGGGGGTGTCCATTCCTACCCCCTTTACAGACTAGCCATGGCTTTGTGGAACACAGCCTTGACTTATCAAATACAACTACAAGTTGAATTCCTGCCAGGAAAGCAAAATACTCTGGCAGACGAACTAAGCAGAAATCTTATGGACCCACACGAATGGAAACTGGATCCACAAATCTTCAGCATGTTGACACGCACATGGGGGAGTCCAGACATAGATCTTTTTGCCTCACCCCAAAACTATCATTTGGACAAATTCTGCACAAGAATTCATCACAAAAAAGCTTGGAAAGTGGATGCTCCATCTTTCAGCTGATAAAAACCATCAGTCTATGCCTTTCCCTCTCTGCCTCTGCTCTCCAAGGTCTTACTAAAAGTCAGGAAAAAACAAAAATGATTCTGATTGCTCCAGACTGGCCTCACCAACACTGGTACCCGCTCCTAAGCAATATGTCACACCTTCAATCAACTAATTTCATCAGTTACATCTCTCAGCAAACCTGTGATGGATGTCATTTTGGAGGCTAGAAGGCCTAGTACTAGAAAATCTTATGCTGACAAATGGAAAAGATTCTGTGCCTGGAACCAAGTACAAGGAATAAGCACAGCAATGCCCAATATTCCTCAGATTTTGCAATTTTTAACTGAGATGCTTCACTAGGGCCTATCTTTTTCTTCCATAAAAATCCATGCCTCTGCCATTTCAGCTCATTACAACACAGAGCCTCCCCTCTTTTTTCATCCCCTGCTAAAGCAGTATCTCAGAGGGGCCAAAAATGTAAGACCTCCCAGGAGAGCACCAACTCCTGCATGGGACCTCAATTTTGTGTTGGAAAAACTCATTCTACCTCCTTTTGAGCCAGCTGCTACTGCAGACCTAAAATTTCTCTCTTGGAAGACAGCTTTTCTTTTAGCAGTCACTTCAGCTAGAAGGATTTCAGAACTACAGGCTCTCATGGCAGTGGAGCCTTTTATTATCTTTTACCGGGACAGGGTGGCTCTCGGGACCAATCCATCCTTTATGCCTAAAATGGTATCTAGTGTGGCTCTTAATCAGACCATTCATCTGCCAGCCTTCTTCCCAAATCCACAGAACTAGGGTGAACGGATTCTGCACTCATTGGATGTACACAGACAACTAAGATTCTACTTAAACAGGACAAAATCTCTAAGAAAATCTGAGCAATTACTGGTGGCATTTGCTGCAGGGGCAGAGGGAAAGGCTATTTCAAAGCAGACTATTTCAAAATGGATAAGCCATTGTATTTGTTTCTGCTACATGCACCATGGTAAACCTGTCCCCAAGGGGATCAGATCCCATTCCACCAGGGCTGCATCTACTTCTGCAGCCTTTCTCAGAGGGGTTCCTACCAGAGACATTCTAGAAGCTGCTACCTGGAGCTCAATTCATAAGTTCACCAAACATTAACATTTACCTCTCTTATCTAAATCCAGAGCAGGCTTTGCCACAGCTGTCCTGTAGGGCCTTATAGCTGCTCCTAATGCTGTATAATTCCATCCTCCCAACCCTAGCTTTGGGATTCTACCCAAATGTAATGACTGCAACAGTGAAACATGAAGAATATAATACAGTTGTGTACACTTACCATAAATGTAGATGTTCGAGTTTATTCACTGTTGCAGTCCTGGTTACCCACCCTCCAGCCCCCTGTTTTTCTCATACTATATTTCTTCTTTGTTTTACTGTGCTTAAAAGCCTTTTTGGTGCATTTGCTTTTATTTGGAGGTATATTTTTTGTGTTCTAAATTATACATATATGTAAATGTATATATATATATATATATATATATATATATATATATATGTATGTATGTGTGTGTGTGTGTGTGTGTGTGTGTGTATATATATATATATATATATATATATATATATATATATATATATATATTTTTTTTTTTTTACTCCCCCTGGGGCAAGAAAAACTGATGAAAATGGCGTCTGCAGCATGTTTTATACCCCTGACGTCATGGAAGAAGGGACAGCAACTGAAGCAGGACCCAAGACTTTGTTAATCAGGCCAGCAGATTACCCAAATGTAATGACTGCAATAGTGAATACACTTGAACATCTACATTATGGTAAGTGTACACAACTGTACTTTTCCCTTCCTCCCCCACTAGTATATCGCTTGTTTGTCGGTTAGTTAAAAAAAAAAAAAACTTTTTGTTGTAAAACTCTGTAGAGTAGTTAGGCCTGCCCTTCCCCTACGTGTGTTTTGTGTGTGGTGTTTTAGTAGGTAGTGGTGTTTGGTGCAGGACCATGGCTGATCAGCCAAAATCTGTGTTTAAGAAATGCACAGAGTGTGGCCATAAGCTCTCCCGGCTGATGGTCTCACACTGTGTGTTATATGTTTGGGAGAGTCACACTTGCCGACACAATGTGCAATCTGCACTGGGTTCAATCCTAGAGCCCTCAGGGATCGGAAGGCCAGATTAGTAGCTAAAGGCCTTCTCCCCCAATCCATGCTGGAATCTGCCATGGCCTCGGTACCTAGTCCTCAACCTCCCACCCAGACAGGGACTCAAACTCCCACTTCTTCTGGTGCTGGGTCAAGCAAGGAAAAAGCTATAGTCAGTGTAGCTGACAAGGAGGACAGAGAAAGGCGCAAGGAGGCTAGGGACAAGAAAAGGGGTAGAACTCGCAAGAGATCCCCGGACAGGGAGCTCTTCCTTAGTCCCCCTTCTAAGTCCATGAGGCCAGTTTCTCTATGGCTCCGGTCTCCTCATTTTTCACCGGAGCCATTGGAACCTTCGGATATGAGGTCTTCCTCGCCCTCACTGCACAGACCAGCCAGATCCGAGTCGGTGGCTTCTTTGTGATCGACTCAGAACTTATCAGACTTGGACATGGACAGGATGATGCGGAGATTCATTCAGACCCAAATACAGATGGGAGTCTTGCCAGGCCATTCTCCCTCTGGAGGGGGGACCTCCATGCCCTTTTTCCACCCCATCTCTCCTTCGGCTTCGGGGCTCTTGAATCCGAGGATTTTCGGAGCTGGTAGCTTGGTGCCGATGGTTCTCCCAACTTCGACTCCGGCTGTTAACTTGAGCTCCTCGGATCTGACTAGTTTGGAACCGAGTGACTCTCGGAGCCATGGACAGGGAGTCGGACCCGAGGGAATGGATTCTTCGGCTCCAGCTTTTTCGGATCCGACCCGTTTCCTCTGACCTCAGGCTACCCTTGCTTCAGCTCCGGTCCCTGCTTCGGATCCGGGGAAGAGCGTCTTCCTTGCTGGGTGCCAAGGAGGTACGCTCTCCTTCAGCCTTTGAAGTGGTGGAGAGGGTTCTCTCCCAGGGATTGAGACCCCAGCCCATCCCCTCGGATTCCACCCAGACACCCCTGGATTTGGCGACAACTCCCTTCATCCTGTCTCAGGGACAGCCCGTGCCAGAGGATTCCCAGGTTATTTCCCCTGAGGAACCCACTGTGGCTCACGAGTCCTCTTCCGAGAGTCCCACTGAAGAGTGTCACCATAAGCACAAGTGCAAAAGGAGGCACTTGGACCCCCCTGAGTCCCTCACTATGGACACTGACCTAGATGAAGGAGAAGGTTCCCCCAGGTCACCTCCCGAACACGTCTCCTTCGGAGAAATCATGGAGATCCTCCGCCATAGTGGAGGTTGGTCAGCCCCAAAACCTTCTGGGGATGAGTCAGTGTTCCTGGAGGCCTTTGGCATGGGCCCATCTACTTCCTGGGTGTCCCCGCCAGTGGACCCCTTGGTGGACCTTATCACCACGTGGGCATGGAAGGAGCCTGACACCGTAGAGCCCATCCCCAAATGCCCCAACAAAATTTTATCTCCCCCTTCCGACAGACAACCTTGGTCAACAGGAGCCGCAGTTGACGCTATGTTGGTCGCAGCAGCCAACAAGGAACTAGCACAGGAGAGTTCCTCAGTCCACCCTGCAGACAAGGAGTCCAAGTCGATGGATAGGTTTGGGAAGCACGTTTATTCCTCAGCGACCTTTTCAATCCGTGTGCTGAACTATTTGGCACATGTGATCCGGCTTCAGCGAGACCTTACATCGGAATTCACTGAGTTGCCCCCAGAGACTATATCGCCGCAGGACAAACAGTTGTTCTTTGTGAAAATGTCTGCTCTGAAGTCAGTCTCAAACACGTCTATGTGGCTTCTTTCCCATGCCATGGAAGGAGCAGCTAGGGCAGCCGGGACAGGCATAGCCATGAGGTGTCATGCCTGGCTCAGGTTGTGTCATTTTGCGGACCCTTTCAAGGCATCGTTTATTAATGCTCCCTACGACGGTTCTTCCCTTTTCGGGAAGACAGTACATGACATACTTGTCCAGAGCGAAAAGGATGGGAAGACTTTGCCCGCCGTCGGAATCCACTTCTCTAACCCTCAGCGGCTTTTCTCTAGGAATCAAAGAGGGCAAAAGAAGATGTGGTTCTGAAAATCTCAGTTTTCCCGGGATTCTCAGGACAACTATTCCCCCAGAGGCAGAGGGGGACAGGATCGACGCGGTCCCAGGAATTTTGGGTCTATGGAACCTTTTTCTGATAGACCCAGTCAGCAGCCCTGAGGGGGTTGCCCAGCTGTCCTACTCTGGAGGCAGTCGGGGGAAGATTGTCCTTACATCCAGCGGCATGGGAGTCCATTGCTACAGATGGCTGGGTGTTACAGATTATATCCAGAGGTTAAACTATCCCATTTGTTACCCCTCCAAATATTCCAAAACACCTCCTGGATGTTCCACCCGCTCACAGGGAGGCCGCAGCTCTAGAGGTTTCAAAGCTGCTTCTCTAATGAGCCATCAAACAGGTCCTCCCTGACCAGTCCTTATCAGGCGTCTACTCAAGGTTCTTTTTAGTGTCAAAAAAGATGGGGGACCTCAGGCCCATTCTAGACCTGTCAACTTTGAACTTGTCTGTAGCCAAACAGAAATTCCGGATGGTCACCCTACAGTCCATTCTACCTTATCTCCGAGAGTGCGACTGGATGTGCTCGTTAGACCTCCAGAATGCTTACTACCACATAAGATCCACAGAAGCTCCAGGAGGTTTCTGCGCTTCCGACTGGGAGCCAGTCATTTTCAGTTCAGAGCCCTACCCTTCAGTCTCACCACAGCCCCCAGGGTGTTCACCAAGATAATGGCAGTTGTAGCAGCTCACCTGAGGCTTTAAGGTATTCAGGTATTTCCTTACCTGGACGACTGGCTCTTCGCTGCGCCCACCAAGCGTCTGCTTTGTCTGGCCTGAGACTACTTCATTCAGTTGGCAGATCTACTGGGGATTACAGTCGATGTTCAGAAATCCCAATTGCAACCAGTACAAGTTTTAGACTTCATTGGGACATGGCTAGACACCTTGCAGATGAAAGTATTCTTAACTCCAGACAGGATCTTACACCTCAGGTGCCACATAGCTGAAATAGTGAACTTCAAGTCTCCAAATGCGAGTGAGGTTCTCCGGGCACTGGGCTCCATGGCTGCCTCCATATCGATTCTCCCTTGTGCATGCCTTCATATGCGGGTTCTTCAGTGGACTCTGGCTGTTCAGTGGTCTTGGCTAGACCTGCCCATGGAATTTCCGATCAGGATCAGTCACATCTGCAGGACGTCCCTTCTTTGTTGGTTAAATTCACCGGAGATATTAGAAGGATGCCCCTTCGTGTCATCTCCAGTCCAAGCCACAGTGACCACGGACACCTCCCAACTGTGGTGGAGGGAACACTGTTCGGGAAGGACAGTCCAAGGCACGTGGTCCCAGTCAGAGACCAAGCTGCACATAAATGTTCTAGAGATGAGGGCAGTGCTTTTAGTGTTGGAAGCCGTTCACACTGTCCTTCCTCTCGGATTGATTGCAATTCAGTCAGACAACATGCCGGTTGTCTGGTTTATCAACAAGCAGGGGGGAACCAGATCCTATCACCTATGTCGCGAGGCCATGAGAGTGTGGGAGTGGGCGATCTCCACCGGTCGGTTTCTGATAGCAATGCACATCCCGGGCCGCTCCAACATTTTAGCAGACAGATTGAGTCAAGCTATTCTGATGCCGTACGAGTGGTCTCTGAAACAGTCAGTAGCGGAAGAGATATTCCTTGCATGGGGTCAGCCTTGCTGTGATCTCTTCGCATCTCTTTCCAATGTAAAGTGCATAGAGTTCTTTGCTCTGATTCCCTCACCAGGGGAAGCCCCCAGAGACGCTCTAGTCCATGCTTGGCCCCCCGGGCTTCTGTATGCTTACCCACCATTGCCACTCATTCCGAAGTTTCTTCAGAAAGCTTGCCAACTGCGGTGCAAAGTTATCCTCATTGTCCCATTCTGGTCTCATCAGGTTTGGTTTCCATTCCTTTGGTCTCATCTCTTAGCTCCTCCATGGGTTCTGGATACATGCCCAGATCTAATCTCACATCCTTTTTTGTCCGCCCACCCGACCTGGGCAGCCTCAAGCTGACAGCTTGGTTGCTCCAGTTCCGCTGATTGCCAGGACTCCCGGTCTTTCATCCCCGGTAAAATCCATACTGGTGGCTTCCCTTAAAGATTCCACTAGGAAATTTTATCACAGTAAATGGAAGCGTTTTAACATTTGGGCCTTGCAGAGAAACCTAGATCCCTTTACAGCCCCTGTTCCAGCAGTGTTGGATTTCTTGTCTGGCATTTTTCAGCAAGGAGCTAGCTCCTCCACAGTGAAAATACAATTGGCAGCCATTTCTAATTTTCATGTGGGTGAAGACAACATTGCCTTAGCCTCTTCTAGGCTGTGTAAGGCCTTTCGTAAAGGCACTTTTCTGTTGCGCCCTCCTGTCAAGTATTCAGTGCCCCCTTGGGACCTTACCTTTGTCCTACAGGCGTTGGTGGCTCCTCCATTTGAACCTGCAGCTTCGGTGGATTTAAAATTTTTATCCTGGAAGACGGCTTTCCTAGTCACCATTACATCTGCTAGGAGGGTTTCTGAGCTTCAAGCTCTGTCTGCCATGCCTCCTTATTTGGTCTTCCATAAGGATAGGGTCTCTCTCTCTACTAATCCTTCCTTCTTACCCAAAGTGGCATCTGAAGCAAACATAAACCAGTCCATTAATCTGCCTGTTTTCTTTCCTAATTTCCAAAACAAGGGTGAATACAAACTTCATTTGTTAGATGTTCATAGACAACTTTGCTTCTATCTTCATAGAACAAAATCATTCCGCAAGACTGACCAGTTGTTTGTTTCCTTTTCCAAATCCTTTCTGGGAAAGGCTATTTCTAAGGTTTCTTTGGCCAGATGGATCACTGTTTGCACTTTGCATGTCTAGAAAGCAAAAGGTTTATCTCCTCCTGATATTGTTAAAGCTCACTCTACCAGGTCCATGGCAACTTCTGCTGCTTTTTGGTCTAGGGTTCCTTTGGACGACATTTGTGCAGCAGCGACCTGGGCCAATTCACATACCTTCATTTCCCAGTACAAATTAGATCTGATTTCTAGGGGTAGAGCATCTGGAATATCCTTCCATAAGGGCCTCCCAGTATTGGAGTAGCTGGGGACTCTGTCCCACAGGTTGCAGAAAAAAATGAAGTTAACTACTTCAGATAGAGAAGTCATGTACTCACCATAATGTTCCATCTGAGTAGTTATACTTCATTTTTCTGCAACCTTCCCTCCCTCCGTCCCCCAGACCTTGTCCTGTCTATACAGGTTTGGTTCATTGGGCTGAGTTGCTTATGTATTTATTTGCAGCAAACTCGATCTGAGGGAAGGTAGGAGATAGTAGTGTATTATGAGTAGGGGGAGGAGCTTGGAGCAGATGCTAGAAAAAAAGTTGCCGTCTCGGATTCGATATGGATCCGAATTCTCACAGGTTGCAGAAAAATGAAGTATAACTACTCAGATGGAACGTTATGGTGAGTACATAACTTCTTTTTTTGATAACATCACAGCAGGACAGAGCAATGGATCCCCAAATTATGGAGAAACCAATGGAGCAGGCAACATCTGATCAGTTGCCATATTAAGATGCTTTGGAACCTTCCACAGGAAATCATTACAAAAGTTCAGTTGGAGTTGCACAGCAAGGGAGGGAAAAGTACACTCTGACAACTGTGACGCAGTCAGTGTTGTGGAGTGATAGGCCAGTGAATTCCCATATGAAAGAGCAACAGATGACGCAGGATGAAACTGAAGAGAACGTGGCACAGGAAGATGCTCTAGAACTTTCTGTAGAATGCCTGCAGGGAAAGGAGAACAACGAATGTGTCTTTGATTTAGAAGAAAACGATCTGAGAGAAGAGTCTGTAATAGAGATGGACAGACATATTAAGATCAGTGGAAAGAAACAGACTACAGGATGTCAATAACCCAAAAAGTTAGAAGTTTGATAAAACAAATGAACACCGTTATTAGGACTGTTCATAGAGATTCATGCGATGTAAGCAGGATATATTACTGTGCAGCTAAATTAATAACAGTCTTACCACAAAAACACAGGACAGTAAAGGAAAGAAGTGTAGAAATCAAATGCCATTGTGAAGGTATCGAATAGAGAAAACTATAAAGCAATTAAGATGAGGCGTCACTGTTAGAAGAGCATAGAAGAGGGAACAGAGCAACAAAAATACTCAAAGATATACATGATAAAAGCAATGCACAGTATCAGGATCTATCTTGCACAATCACAAATAATAAACTAAAAATACCAGCACAGGCAGAAAAACTTAGAAGATATGCAGATAAATATAAAGGAAAAGTACAAAATAAACAATTTATTGATGACCCAAAAAAGTTTTATAGAGAATTTTTGAAACGAGGCAAAAGGAATTGAAACCACCAAATAAAGAAGAAATACATACATGTTTGAGAAATATGTATAAAAATCCTGTGGGTTGGAGCTCTAGCTTGTAAAGAGATTTGTTGCCTTGAAACAGGCACCAACGACACCAGTCTTTGTGTACCAGTGTTCAGTGACCAGACAAATCTATTCTAGTAAGGATATAGCTTATGTATTTAAAAGATGCTTATCATATTGCCAATGATGGGCGAATGCGTTACTGTAACATATTACAATTTCTAGCAGCTAGTAATAAAACGTGTTACTTTTTCAAAATAGTAACAAGAAATAGTAATATATAACTTTTTTTAGTAACTAGTAACGTGTGCGTTCATTTTGCATTACTTTTGCTTAAACCAGTACCAGCAGGAGCCCTCCCGTCCCCATCCTCAACCATAGGTGTTGGTTCCTCCAGCCTCCACCAGAGAAATCCCACCACCACATGCGCTCATCGAGCACCTACTCCAAAATAGCGGTTTGGCCAAAGCAATATGTCAGAGTTGTAGCCAAATAAAGACTATAAATGAGAACAGAGCCGTGCCACCAAAACCTGCTTAGTGTGTGGACAGCTGTCTGAAGCCACAACCATTCCTCTAAACTTCAGAAATTTGATGAAAAATAATGAATTTCTTTTTTAAAACACCGTGAAATTATGAGTGGCCCTTTAACTCACTTGCACCTATAGCAGTGCATCTGTAATGTTTGGAAATGTACTGTGGTGAAAAATTCTTCACCCAGCATAGCTACTAAAGATTGTTAAATTCCTTGATGGTGCGTATTTTACAGTATATAGTTAAATGCTTTGTTTGAACTGCGGTGGTGGTGCTGCGGTAGCGTTGTCACCTCACAGTAAGACGTTGTCCTGTTAGATTCTCAGCTAAAGCGTCTTCTGTGTGGAGACATGCATGAATGGGCATACCTTCTTTGAAGGTTGTGCATCAGAACTGGCAACTCAGCACGTAAAAATCTACTGCCAATCATTAGCGGACCGGAGTTCCGCTGTGGCGACCCCTAACCGGGAAAAAGCCGAAAGAGGGAGTTAAATGCTATGTTTGCCATTAGAAAAAAAAACAGAAAAAAGTTTTTAAATCCTAAGGTTCACCGGTTCGATTCTTGGCTGGGGTGCCTTCTGTGTGGAGTCTGCATGTCCTCCCTGCGTTCGTGTGGGTTTCCTCCCACATTACAAAGACATGCATCTGGAGTGTTTCTCCCCGGGTCTCCACTGAAAATTGGCTTTGTTCCAAGTCGGACTTTCCCGGTTAACAAATGTAAACTAAAATAAATAAAGCCTTCCACTGTGATTACTTACCTGTTTTGTCTCCGTAAATATAAACGTAAAACTCCACCATGTAGATCAGAATAGAAGTAGAGTGCAATAGATCATGTGCTGTCCGCCTTCTCCCTAACATCCAGCAAAAAACAAAAAAAATACAATTTTCAGATTCTTTTGAAAGAATTCCATTCCTGTAATTCTCCTCAATTTTGCAGATGTACTTTCCATTACACATACAGTGAGCTGAACAGTTGTCTGACGTCATCACAGAAGAAACCATTTAGCTGAGGGGGTGTCTGTTCATCTCATGAACCTGTTCTCTGGATTCTTTTGGCATTCCTTTGGTTCCCATGCTGCACTATTTAAAAACTGTCCAACACATCAGAACTGTTTAGTGGGTTAAAGAATTCATTTCTATACGCTTAGTTCTCAACTTTTAATGACTGGAATCAGGCACATCATGGACATTTAAAATACTGAACCTTATTTATTTATTTAGTTGTTTTATTTAAAAGCTATGCATTTCCATATTAAATTACATCATATCCACTAATCAGAGAAAAAACAACACAGTTGGATAAAAAAAATGCATCCACAAGCAGCATATGTGTGCGAATGTGCTTGTATGTGTCTGTGCCTGTGTTTGTGAGTGAGTTGGTAATACAGGGTTAGTTTACCTCTAAAACCTCTTAGTTCAACTATTCTAGACAAAACCATAAATAATGGGGGATAAATGTCCAAATTAAAGTTCAGATTGCAATTATTGCTGTTAAACACACAGAATGCTGTTAAAATAACAGTTTTTTCATTAGCATGTATTTTTTGATGAATGTGAAGTCTGAAATTCAAATGCCTGTCATTATTTGGTGACGTCAAGCCCCAGTGGTTTGCCAGAAAACTAAAACTTTTATGTGGGATAGACCAAACATACGAGGCAAAAATCAGTACATTCTGCAAAAATCTGGGTCAGTGTTTTCAAAGTTTCAAGTATGAGTTGGGCTAGCTAAACTCAAAGTACTGCTTTATAGAGATGAGCTTAGAAGTTATTATAGTTGTACTAGAGGGCTAATGTTTTATGTAATACCCAAAGGCCAAAAATGTAGCATTATTTTATTGTCATAATATTAAGTGATCGGAAGTATATCTATACATGTTTAAAATGGACAAAGTTATAATGATGCAAAAAGCATAGAGATGTGTGAACCATTCTGGGAATGTTTTACATTGTTCAGAACGTTTCACTGTTTTTGCAGCACACACACAAAAGATATTGCATCATGTCTGTGTTAGTGTTTTTATGCTACACGTACACAAATGTACAACTGGCAGCTTACTGTGCCACTTTTTCTTTTCTTGTAGATGTATACAGTGTAGTTTTCTAAACTTGTAGATGGTTTAAATATGTGCTGGAAATCCTACTGTTCATGCTGTCAGTAACACAACACAAATGCAGCCTACATGAGACAAAATCTGACTCGACAGTAGAATGTAAACAGCTTCTGTGGCTCAAAGGAGTAAAGCAGATAGCTTGTGTAATGGTGTTCAGAGTTCTAATCCCAAGATAGCCATGGTGTGACGTTGGTATAATGGTTAAGGTGTTTACCTTACAGACACAAGGTGCAGGGTTTGATTCTTACATGGGGTAATTGGCTAGGTTTAAAATGGCCTACAAGGGCAGTGAGCCTAGTACTAATCTATGAACCTATAAAATGTTGCTAGTGCAGAATATGTCTTCAAGTAATGTAAGTAAAATATGATCAATGTTTGATGTAAATGCTGTGCACCAACATATTCTATTAAATATTGAAGAATAAATGTTTCATTGCACTAGAGGGTATGTACTAAGGTGGGGTAGAGAGGAGGTTGTGGCTCTGACGGTGTTGCTAAAGGTAACCAGTGCCATTGTGAAGCCATGCTCCGAATTTGTAATCTACCTCATTCTGACAAGAATAGCATAAAATAAAAACAATAATTTATTTTGATATTTGACATTTTTCTTCTGGCACTATGTGTCTGTGTGTGTTTGGGGAGAGCCTGGCAGAGGAAATGATTGTCCCTGCTGTTTGCTGTTGTCTGCGTTGCAGGACAAGTGTGTATTTGGGTTACTTTGTTTTTTAGCACTGCAAGGAGATGAAAGCTAATGATGATCAGACTCTGGCCCTGCGCTGGTACTGTGGGACTCTCACTTACTAAAATGCCCCCTAACACTGGGACAATTTAGCCTGCTAGAGATCATATCCTTACCTTGCCGTATAATAAATGGCATTAGTTCTCCATACCGCTGTCAATCAGAATTGTATTCACCACTCATCGGTTTAACACATGACACCACAACCCACTGCACCAAGCAGGACTCTTCGGGTGGATCTATGTTCAACCAACTTTCGTCTTGACAATTTTTTTGTTATGTTCTATTTAAAATTTATTTTCGCGTTTCAATTTTATGTGCTGAAAATAGACAAAATGTGATAGGTTTTTATAGGTCTTGTATTGCTTTCTGTGTATGGTTTGGTTTAATTATTTGTGATTCTCTACCTAGAAAGAGTAATCTGCTAGTGTTCAACTGTTAAATGCTATTTATCATCATTGCAACACTGTGTGTATACAACTTGAATATATATGCATGTGCTTACTTGTATGAGTAAATCTCAGTATTATAATTGATAAACTATAGTTATGGGAAAAGTAACATTATTTTAGTTGGTAACTAGTAATAGTAATATTACTTTTTAGAAAAGTAATAGTAATATATTATTTCGAAAAGTAACTAGTAATAGTAAGTTGTTACTTTTATACGTAACTGGCACAACACTGCACATTACAATTCTCAAAGATTTCAGCAGTTTTTATGTTTTTCTATGTGTGATTTACATTTTCAGCTTTTTGCTTTGCCTTCCTTTGGTTTGTCAACAGCTCCAAGAGTGTTTACAAAATACCTGGCTCCTGTAAAAGCTCATTGCAGGTTTCATGGCATTCACATTTTCCCATATTTAGACAACTGTTTTATTTTTGCAGATTCTTTCACAAGCTGTAAAGAATCTCTACATTGCCCACAACTAAATGCTTGGTTTATTACATTTCTGTTATGCCTATAGCTCCCCCATGAGAATTTCTAATTAAAGCTCCTTTGGCTTATGATATTTATTGTCTGCTCAGTTATTTTTGTTGCTCTAATTTGTCTTCTCCTCTCTTCATTTAGACAGGAGGCCTAGTAGCTCTGTTTTGTCAGAAAGAAAACTTTCTTTCACTTACTTAATTACTTTGGTAATTTGTTGGACTGTTTTATAGTGTCTCTGTTTAGTGCCTTGCAGTTTAGTGCTGTGACTTTGGTATTTGTTTAGTCGTGTTGGAATAATGGAAAAGCCAAAGGAGAGCTTTAAAAAGTGCATTGTGTGGCCACACATTTCTGCCCCAGGACACCCATAATCTCTGTGTGGTGTGCCTGGGGCCAGATCATCTCTCTCTGTGGATTGTTCAAGATGTACTGTCTTAGTCCTAACTCATTACCTGACCATAGGAACAAGCTTATATTAAAAGGACGACGTCTCCCAAACTCTTTTGCAAAGATGCCTAAAAGAAAGAATTACAAACAGAAACAAAAGGATATGTACTCCAGAAAAAGAAAAGTTGATGATGCCAGTCCTTTCTCTTCCCCAAGGGTACCAAGACTGGGGCTGTCTTAACCTCCTCTTACAGTGTGGGGGTCTTCTCCATCTGCTGCACCTCATATTGGAACAATACTAATCAGAGCAAGTCTTCTATCAGCAGGCATTTGTTTGAGAGGGAGCTGCCCATATTTTTCTCCAGGCCTTGACCCACCTTTTCCTCGCAGTCTGTCAAGTCCTTCAGCAGTACCATTGGTGTAGATTGGGACCACATGATAAGGGGTTTTGGTAGGCCCAAACTGAAATAGGTGCCACTCCACCCCCACTATCAGGGGTAGATCAGGCTGGCCTTTCATCACCCATACTTGGAGACTGTGTGCCTATCACTGACAGGTAATCTTACTCTCAGCATCAATTTTCACACATCCAGTTTCAACATTATCTGAATCACTGTACCAGCTGCTTGAAGTCACATGTTTTGCACAACCATCGTATTACCTTTTTCAGTGTTGGACACCTCTGCCTTTAAGGCATCAGCACCAGTCCCCTCCTCGAAGCCATTTGGATCAACAGTATTGGGTTTTCCCTCCTTGGCACCACTTGTGTCCACCTCCATTGAGGTGGATAAAGTTTGAACTGAGGTTCTCTGGTGCCAACACATCTGACATTGCAGTTCAATGCAGTGGAGATGATTGCCACTTCTCATTGACCATCAGCTCAGCTTCCAGTGATGTAACCTTCAGCTGCAGACAGACAACAGTCAGTGTCTCAGCATACTCATTAGACATCCCAGATTTGGAATACAATGGGTAGCCTCAAGCACCCTGCGCAGGTTCATTCTGAGTCCTCTGGCCATTCAGATCCCCCCATGCCCCTAAAACAAAAACATGCAAAAGGAAGCACATAAACTCCCCTACAGAATCGTTGACCTTTGATGCTGACTGAGATGATTGAGTGGGTTTCCAGAAATACCCACCAGAATAAGATACCTTTGGCAGAATCCTGGAATTGATGAAACAGAGGGAATTCTAGCCAAGAAGACCACAGGGTGTAATGTTAGGGTACTAATTTATTTTTTTTACTACTATTTTATAAAATGATAATTTTATTTGGCCACATAACTCTGGTAATGTATTGCTAATGATTGTGTTCTTAACTTGGAGTAAGTAAGGTGAAGAAAGTTTCATTTTTATGTTCTCTAGCTCTTTGGGATAAGCAGTACTATAAGCAGAAACTGCAGGGGGAGTTCACACCTTTTTGAATTGTGCAGGGCTGGTGCACAATAAAAAACACATACCAGAGGCCTAGACAGTTTACAAAAGTGGTGAAACCTCATGGCATATCGGCACATTCCGCTGCTTACCTCAGTGAAGTCCAGATATGGAGTAAGTTTGCAAATAGTGTCCCTCTGAATCTTCTGCATTTCATAGGTATTTGAACTACAGGCTCTGATTTAAGCAACAGCATCATGAATATTAGAGAAAAAATAACTTTATATATCTGTGTCAATGTGAGTTATTGCCAGCTGTGCCAGGAGAAGTAGGGCAGTGGATGTGTAGCATATACCAGCACAACTAGCTGAAATTTAGTAAAGAATTATGTTGTTCGAACATCAAACTGACTTTTGCAGATGCTTGTATTGAAAAATGTATTTTTAAAGGTGCTTGTGTTGAAAATGTTCCGACAGTGTACCCTGTTAGACAGAAAAAGAAATATACATGCATTACTGTAACTGTTTAAATGTATGTTTTAACAGAGGATACTAGAAGAGGAGAGGTTAATCTCAATCCACCTAACTTTGAAAATAGTTTGAAATTTAAATTACCTGGCTTAGGCCATAAATATTGTATCTTGCAGTTCGCAGTGCAGCCAAAGACAAAAGGTCTGTACTAGGAAGCTTTCTGCATTGTCTTTAGGGTGAACTAATTGCTACACTGAAAGGGTGGAGGTTTAAAATTGTATTATGACTTCCAGGAGCTGCAGCAGATCTTAGCAAGGCTCTGTGTGTGTGTGTATTATTGACACATATGTGCTGAATCCTGACAGCTTCTAGCCAAATGGGGTAGCATGGGCATGAGAATTCAGATGACCGGATGTATGTGATGTAATTCTGTAATCCATCACTAAAAATGATATTTTAATAGTAGGTGAGACTGAAGTCTCATTGCTGTCCGTTTTTGGATCCTGGCAAAGAAGAACCTCTCATCTACTTATTCTTGCCTTGTTCTAGTAAGTGATCCAGGGAATAGTAATTTGTTCGATCAGTCAGGAAAATATAGTGAGATTAGTTAAGTACTGTTATTCTGTATCTGTGTATTTGTGTGATTCTATTTGTTTGTTATTTTAATTTTCCTATGAGTGAAACTCTGGTGTTTACTCTAAATAGATATTTAGTATTTTCATGTCTTTTATTATTTATTATTAAATATATTTAAACTTTTCATTGTGGCTGGTCCATCCATCTGTCCTCAACCCCTTTTTCCCATTATGCACATGGGGTCGAGGTGTCACTTTCAGCAGTGACAGTCATCTCGAGCCAAGGTTTACACTGCCAGATGGCTAGCTCTGCAGCTGTAGTTCATTTGTACCACTCACTTGCGCACACACTCTCACCTATGGCCAATTTAAAGTGTCCAGTCCATCTACTGCATATCTTTGGAATGTGGGAGGAACCCGGAGCATCCGGAGGAAACCTACATGACAACAGAGAGAACATGCAGACTCCTTACAGAAGGCACCCCAGCTGAGAATCAAACTGGAGAACCTCTTGCCATGTGGCAACAATGCTCACTGCTGCACTACCACAACCACCCCATTGTGGCTCATTGTGGCTGGTCCTTTATAGAATATTTTAATCTTTGAGAGTACTGATATCTATTTAGTGACTCTGTGACCACTCCTGAAAGCCTTGTTGTTTGGTAAACATTACCATTTGTATTAATATTAATCTCACTCAATATAATTGGGTACCCTTGTAAGAGCCTTAGAGTAGCTGGTTTTGGAGTGTTATGGTGGCAGTAACAACCTTATTGTCTGGGCAGAGGGTCATGGCTAGTAAATCTGTGCCAGCCTTTCCCAGGTGTGTGTGTGTGTGTGTGTGTGTGTGTGTGTGTGTGTGTGTGTGTGTGTGTGTGTGTGTGTGTGTGTGTGTGTGTGTGTGTGTCTGTCTGTGTCTGTGACACTTGGCTGAGGATTCACCTCTATAGCTGTGCCAGTGGGGAGTCTTATTGGGGATCTGGAGAGAGGGAAAACCATCCCCCAGACTCAGTGTGCTCTTAAGGAAAATTGTGCTTGATGCAGAGAGCTGCATTCGGAAGTACTGGGTGGATCCATTTTTGTTCCAAGTGAACGTCTCTCTCCAGTGTCAGTGGTGAGGATTCAGGTTCCTTGATTACTGGCTCAGAGAGGCGATGTCACAACATCCATTAAAGAAATGCAAGAATGAATCCTATATTTGCATGTTATCCACCCAAGCCTAGTTGTACAACACACAGTTTAGCTCCTGCACAGCAGAGACAGCATCCCACCAGTGGAAGTGATACCAGCACCAGATCTCTTCATATGGAATTAAAAATAATGCTGTATAGGCACGACTAGGTAGAATGAAATGTCCCTGAATCACCCCTGGGCTTGTATGCAGAGTAGCAGTGGATGGGGTCTAATTGTTGTACCATAAATAATACATTATGCCATAAAAGAACTGGCATGGATCCTTTGTTATTTCTGAATGTTATTGCTATGCATTTATCAATGTTAAGTTGTCATTCTCGCCTTCATTCTTGCTGGATGGGTTCGGAGCAGATCCTCGGCTCCGACTCGGCCTATACTATAGCTCGAGAGCTATTTTTACCGGCTCGAGGCAGTCCTATAACCCACAATACCATGCTCTAACTCCCCAGATCTCGTTTGCCGCTTCGCTGTGAGGTTGCCTTTTTTACCGGCTCAGGTCAGTAAAGAGAATTCTTTCTATAAAACTAATTTTCAGGTAGTTTTTCCAGTTAGATCCCCTTTGTTAGGTCCCTACTGATTATCTTATTCATTACAGCCCTTTTGTAACCCTTCTTCCCTTCTTTAGTTAATTTTTATCTTTGGGCCTATGGGCTTTACCTTAGTTTTCCCCACCCCTTACAGTGTCTGTGTGTGGGTTTAGTCAGTTCCCTTAACTTTTTCTAGTTTTAAGTTGAGTGTGTGTGTGTGTGTGTGTGTGTGGACTGACTGTGATTACTGTGTTTGCTGTTGTTAGGACTATGTCCAAAGACACTAAGGTCTCAGGATTCAAGAAGTGTGACTCGTGCTGTCAGAAAATGTCTCTGACAGATGGTCACATTTCTTGTGTCTATTGCTTAGGGCCTTTACACCTGCAGGACTCTTGTTCCATCTGTCACGGGTTTAGTTCAAGAGTCCTGCAGGAGCGGCATAATAAGCTCATCTTAAGGGGCTTGTTAAAGCCCGATGACTCCCCGTCCAAGTCTGGCTCGGGGAAGTCTTCAAAAACCGCCAAACCCTCGGCTCCAGCTTTTGAGTCGAGGGCTGGCATTATTGAGATGGCTCCGACATCGGTTCCAATCAGATCCAAGGCGGGCAAAGTGGTATCCGCTCCGAAACCAGCATCGGAGCCAACCCCAGCGCGCAAGCGCTCTAGATCCCCCTCACTAGAATCCGTCCGATCGGCTCCGAGATCCCCTCTCCTATCGGAGCGGAGTCATAGAACTCACTCATCTAGGTCATCCAGGCTCTCCGACCACGACATTGAGAGGGTGGTCAGTAGGCTCATAAAATCTCAGGCACTAGCCCAAATGCTCCAAAGCCCATCTCACCAGACTGTGGCTCCTTCGGTACCGTTATCGATTCCTCCTCCGATTCACCTCTCAAGTTCGGAGCCGGAGTTTGTCGGAACCGTAACCTTGCCCACGTCAGAGCCGATACTTCCACCTTCGGCTCCGGTGTCGTTGGCTCCGACCTCTTCATTAGTTCCGTCCGTGGAGAGGTCCGGGCGCCGGGACTCCATTGTCAGCTCCAAGGGGGCGAGTGGCATCAGACCCTTGTCTGACCCTGCTCTCCCTCTCAGAGCTTTGGCTCTGGTTAGTTCGGCCCCGACATCATTCTCGGAGCCTTCTCTGTCTGTGCCTGGAGCGGTTCGGGTCTCTTCGGAGCCAGGACTACCCTTGGTACCTGATAGGGGAGCCTTCGAGGTGATGAGGAGCGTGCTGGACCCCAGTGTCCACTCCAAGGTTAAGTTCTGCAGCTCCTCCCTCTACAGTGCCTGTTACGGTCTCTGGCCATCCTCCTGCATCTGACAGCAGAGATCCAAAGCATAGGGTACCCACTTTGGGTGTCTCCTCCTCTTCTGAGGCCTCCCCTGAAGCTTCAGGGGAACCCCCTAGGAAAAGAAAGTGCAAGAGGAAGCACATAGACTCCCCCGAGTCTGTCACATCGGACACTGACTTGGGTGAGTCGGAGGGTTCCCCGAGATCCCCCTCTGAGGTTGTCTCCTTTTCAGACATCCTAGAGATCCTAAAACAGAGGGGAAATTGGTTCAGTCTCGAACCCTCCGAGGACGAGTCGGTTTACCTTGACGCTTTTGGATCTCGCCCTTCCACCTCCTGGGTGTCTCCTACTTTCGACCCACTAATGGAGGTAGTGTCTAGAAAGGCGTGGGCAGCTCCTGATTCAATGGAACCTACCCCTAGGAGGCCCTCTAAATTTATTTCTGCACCAGAGGACAAATCCTTTCTCACCAAAGGTGTTTCAGTTGATGCTATGGTGGTAGCAGCAGCCACTAAGAAGGAATTGGCTGATCCTTCTGTACCTGTTCATCCTCCCAACAATGAGACCAGGACCATGGACAGGTACGGCAAGCGGACATTTGCTTCAGCGACCTTTACTATGCGATCGCTGAACTATTTATGTCATTTTACACGCCTTCAGAGAGACTTGCTCAAAGAACTGGGTGAAACTGTACAGGATCCTTCTGCTGCGGGGTATCAGGACAAGATGAACTCCCAGCTGGCCACCCTGAACTCCATTGTTAACTCCTCCATGCGGCTTATCTCCTACGCAGCCAATGGAGCGAGTAGGGCCGCAGGCACAGGTGTTGCGTTGAGACGTCACGCTTGGATGCGACTCTGTAACTTTGCTGATCCCTTCAAGGCGTCCTTCACCAACACACCCTTTGATGGGTCAGAATTGTTTGGACCTCAGGTGAAGAATACCCTCTCCAGATGCGAGCAAGATGGTAAGACTCTCTCTGCCGTGGGAGTCCATTTTTCCACACCTTCTAGACCTTATCCTAAGGGACAGAGGGGTGGAAAGATGTGGTTCCGCAAACCACAGGGAGTCGTGCCTGCCGCACGTGGTGAATTTCCCCCCAGAGGCAGAGGGGGGAATAATAACAGACGCCGCCCCAGGGGCAGAGGGGGTCCACAGAACCAGGGTTCCAGGGAATCTTGCCCTGACCAACCCTTTCAGCATCCCTGAGAAGCTGCCTGACTGTCCGCCTTCGGAGGCAGTCGGGGGAAGATTATCTCTGTACCCGGAAGCCTGACAATCCCTCTCCCAAGACACATGGGTACAGAAGATCATATCCGAGGGTTACAAAATTCCCTTCACTTCCCCTCCGGTACAACCGCCAAGATCCCTACCAGACATACCACCCGCACAAAGGGGTCAGGCACAGCTAGAAATAAAAAAGCTGTTAGAAAAAAAGAGTCATCCAGGCAGTCCCAGCAGATCAGCTAAGCTCCGGAATCTACTCCAGTTTTTTTTTTATACCAAAAAAGACTGGAGACTGGAGATGCATTTTGGACCTCAGCAGATTGAACAACTCTGTACAAAAGACAAAATTTTGGATGGTAACACTGCAGTCCATTCTCCCCTTTTTGGGCAGAGACAACTGGATGTGCTCGTTAGACGTCCAGGACGCGTACTATCATATAAAGATTCATAGGCGCTCCAGGAGGTTTCTCCACTTCCGGCTGGGAGCCAGTAATTATCAATTCAGAACCCTGCCCTTTGGTCTCACCACAGCCCCCTGGGTGTTCACCAAATGCTTGGCAGTGGTCATGGCTCACCTGAGACAAAAAGGATTCCAGGTGTTTCCATATCTAGACGACTGGCTCATTTCCGCTACCACCAAGCAGCATCTTATAATGGCCAGGGATTACACTATTCAACTTTGCAACAATCTAGTTATTTCTAAAAATTTTGCAAAATCCTCCTTGTCGCCTTGTCAATGTATAAACTTTATAGGCGCCGTATTAAACACCACAGAAATGTCTGCAACATTACCACCTCAGAGAGTGACCGACATAAGGCGGAATGTTCAGTCCCTGTTTCAGCCCAACAGAGTTCAAGTCAAGCTAGTATTGAAAGCGTTAGGCTTCATGGCAGCGGCGATTCTTCTACTCCCATTAGCCCGCTTCCACATGAGGCTCCTCCAGTGGATGCTGTTTTCTCAGTGGTCCTTTCAACAGCTCCCAATGACTCACAACATCTTGATAACCCCATCATGCAAGAATCATCTCTCCTGGTGGATGGTTTCCCCTCAGCTTTTTCAGGGCAGACCCTTTGTTCTCCCCCCCCACCAGTTGCCATGGTGACAATGGATGCCTCCCTGATCGGGTGGGGGGGGCATTATCAGGGCAGGACAGTCCAGGGCACATGGCAACAATTAGAAAGCCACCTACACATAAATGTCCTGGAGATGAGGGCGGTGCTTTTAACGTTGCAAGCCCTTCAGAGCTCTCTTCCCACAGGGACTGTAGCAATTCAAATGGACAATATGTCTGTGGTGTGGTACATAAACAAGCAGGACGGAACAAAGTCCTACCCCCTATGTCGAGAAGCACTCAGACTTTGGCAATGGGTGATTTCCTCTCAACGGTTTCTGATAGCAACGCACATCCCCGGGAAGTCCTAACCCAGGCCCCCTAACAACTCCTATCTCTCTTATCAACCTCAAACAATCAACTACCCAAGCCCTCTCTAAACCATCAAACTCCCTTTTAATTGCTCATCTTAATATACGCAGTCTAAATAATAAAGTTACTCACCTCCAAGCTCTAACTGAAATCTATTCCTTTGATATTCTCTGCTTAAGAGAAACATGGTTAAAACCAGTAACCAAAGATAATGAAATCATTCCACCTGGATATATCCTGAGACTAGACCGTACATCCAAGAAAGGTGGAGGGGTTGCTATCCTATACAAACCTAGCTTACAATTAATCACGTATAACTGCAAACCACCTTTAGACTCCAGTGCAGAAATTCTTATATTTAAACTTACTCTTAACAATTCCAAAGCCATCTATATTACCTGTATATATCTACCTCCTGGTAATAACACAACTACTATGGAAAATTTACTTTGCTGGCTTTCCCAAAACCTACCCCAAGAAACCATTATCCTAGGTGACACAAATATTGACTGGACCTGCTTCTGCAGCAGCCTCCCCACTAACCATATTAACCTATATGGATATTCCCAAACCATTACCTCCCCTACCAGGATAAATAAATCTAACAAGAAATCAAGCTTATTAGACTGGATTCTCATAAACCATCATCCTCACATTTATGACTCAGGAACCCTCCCTGATGATCTAAGTGACCACTTTCTTACCTATATCATCAGACATAAAATTAACTTTCCCTCCCCAACATCTGTTAAAAACATCAGGTCTAAAAAGAACTTTAACCCTGACCTTTTCCAGATGGAACTACGAGCATGCAACTGGTTACCCTTACAAAACCTTCCTTTAGATGAAGCCGTAACTTACTTTAACTCCAACTTCCTTGCCATCCTCAACCACCATGCCCCATCCAGACTAATTAGAATTAAAACTAAACATGCTCCATGGCTCTCAAAAGAAACCAAATGTAAAATCAATAAGAGAAACAAACACTGGGCAAATTGGAGGAAAACAAAAAACCCTATTGACCAACAAAAATTTAGACAACTAAGAAATTAAACCAAAAAAGCTATATTATCTGACAAAAAACCTACTACCTGCAATCCCAACAAGCCATTCCTAACAAGCCGCAGAAATTTTGGTCTAGTATCAACCAACTACTCCATCCTGGCCAATCCACTACTCCAAACCCTCAAAACACCGAAGACAAAACACCAATGAATATAGCTAATGCTTTTAATACCTTTTTTACTGATGCTATACAAACACTAGCTAGTCAACTATCACCTAATAACTTCACTCTACCTTCCAATGAATCAACCTCACCCCCTACTTTTCACTTTCAACCCATGCCAACATCCTATATCCAAACTCTTCTACAGAAACTGAAACCATGCTCCCCCTCAGCAGACCAACTTCCTGCTGAATTCCTACAACTATCCGCCAAAGCCATTGCCTATCCTATTTCTATCCTAATCAATAGAACTATTACTGAAAGTTATATCCCAAGTCTATGGAAAATTTCCCATATTATCCCCTTCCAAAAAGGAGGTCTATCCATTGAACTCTCCAATTACCGCCCCATTGCCCTCCTCTCACCTCTGGCAAAAATCATGGAAAAATACATTCACAGACAGTTACTTGACCATCTAACACAAAATAACCTACTAGCCAACTGTCAGCATGGCTTTAGACCTTCACATAGCACTACTACTGCCCTTCTTTCCTTCACAGATTGTATCAACAAAAACCGCAACCTAAACAAACTCTCTTCAGCCCTATTTATTGACCTGTCTAAAGCTTTTGACATGGTAAATCACCAAATTCTCATCAAAATACTAAAATCCCTGTCACTTGATACATCCTCCATAAAATGGTTCCACTCCTACCTTGATAAAAGACAACAGGCCGTACTTTGGCACAAATCTCTCTCTACCCACCTGCCCGTCAACCTGGGTGTCCCTCAAGGCTCCATCCTTGGACCTCTACTTTTTTCCATATTCATCAATGACCTTTACCTTGCCATCCCCCAAGCTACATGCATACAATATGCAGATGACTCTACACTGATATTCTCAGCCCCCTCGTCTCCAGAACTTCTCTATCTTACCCAACAAGTATTTAGTACAGTTGAGCAATGGTTCACAGATAGATGCCTTCTCCTAAACCCCAAAAAGACTAAACTCCTCCTTTTCTCTCCTACTAAGAAGTCCCTCCCAATGGATTTCTCAGTAAACTCTACCAATAACACTATTATATCCCCTGAACCAACCACCAAACTATTAGGTGTCACCATTGACAATAATCTGAACTTTGACATCCATATTAACAACACTATAAAAACAGTCAACAAAAAACTAGGCTCTCTCTATAGGATAAAATCCTTTCTCCTACCTTCAGTTCGAACCACTATCGCACACAGTCATCTAATATCTTCTCTTCTTTATGCCTCTCCTATTTTTACTAACCTATCTAAAAATAATCTTAGCAAATTGGAAATGCCCTACAATAACATTGCAAGATTTGTAACAGGCAACTCATTTAGAACCCATCACTGTCTTAATTTAAAGCAACTAGGATGGCTCGAACTTCAAAATCTAATTAAATTCCATCAACTAACTATAGCCCACAACACTCTTTACAAACCCTCCAAAACACCTATTCTGTCCACACTTAAGACTCCCTATAAAAACTTGGAATCCTTAAGGTCTTCTCAGAAACTTCTAATACATACTACTAAAACAAACAACAAGGCTGGTGACGCTCTTTTTTCTAATATAGTAGGAAAAGCCTGGAATCTCCTCCCAAATGAACTCTCCACACTCCCCTCACTATCCTGTTTCAAAAATAAATTGAAATTATTCCTCAAAGCTCACTGGTTATGCCCATGCTCCAAACCTGACTAATCAATATGGGTCTCCAAATACTTTTCTGTTCCTGCCCTGACTACTCACACACATCAACACCTCCTTATTAAACTAATTTTACTAAACTATCTCTAGCATACCTTGATTGTATTAGCATTCCTTTGTCATACCTGTATTCTTCACTCTACATATTACTGTGATAACCTGAAATCGGTACTGTAAATAGTTTGTATTTGTCTCATGTGTCATTAGTTGTCATTGTGTTAATTTCATTGTCCTATCTAGGAGCTTATCTCCCCGGGCCTCTACTGAAAATGGACATGTATCCAGTTAGACTAGCCCGGTAAACAAATGTAAAATAATAAAATAAATAAAATAAGTCCAACGTCATAGCGGACAGATTGAGCAGAACTATCCTCATGCCTCATGAGTGGTCTCTAAATCAAGCGGTAGCAGACAGAATATTTCAGAAGTGGGGCCAGCCTTGCTGCGATCTTTTCGCAACTCCTCAAAACAGCAAGTGCCTCGACTTCTTCATACTCTTTCCTCTACCAGGCCATCCCCCCAGAGACGCTCTTGTTCACGATTGGCCCCAGGGTCTTCTATATGCCTTTCCTCCCTTACCATTGATCCCGCAATTAATTCAGAAAGCAACCGCATTGAGATCCAAAATGATCCTCATTGCTCAGTTTTGGCCTCGACAAGTATGGTTTCCGTTCCTGCACAGTTACCTACTGGAACAGCCTTGGCATCTGGAACCCCTTCTGGATCTGTTGACCCATCTCACTGGCAAGCTGCATCAGTCTCTTCATTCCCTCAACCTCACAGCTTGGTTGCTCCACTTCCAGCCATAGCCAGGCTCCCCCTTATTTCTCCTCCTGTTCGTGATATCATTCTGGCTTCCCATAAGTCCAATACTAGGAAGACGTATACGAGTAAATGGAAGCGTTTTTCACTCTGGGCACAAGCTAGGGCCTTAGATCCTTTCAATGCACCCATTCATAAGGTTCTAGACTTTCTGGCGGAACTCTTTCAATCTGGGTCATCGTCAGCCACTATCAGGGAACAATTAGCGGCCATTGCTAATTTTCATGTGGGGCTCTCAGAAGCAAATATTATGTCCCACAAACTCTGTAAAGCCTTTCTCAAGGGCATCTTTTTGCTTAGACCTCCAGTTAAGGATCCGCCCCCACAATGGGATTTGAATTTAGTTCTAACCTCATTGATTCTGCCTCCTTTTGAACCTGCAACCTCTTGCTCCCTCAAGCTTCTTTCTTGGAAAATTCTGTTTTTGTCTTGTCTGTCCATCCCCCTTATTTGGTCTTTTACAAAGACAGGGTAACTCTCAGAACAAATCCTTCCTACCGAAAGTGTCCTCTGAAGCAAATCTAAACAACTCCATTGACTTGCCTGTCTTCTTCCCAGACTATTCCAACAGGGCTGAACAGAAATTATATTCATTGGATGTTCATCGCCAACTACGGTATTATCTGGACAAGACAAAACAACTCAAAGTCAGACCAGCTGTTTCTCTCTTATGCTGCAGGAAAGAAAGGGCTTCCAGTATCAAAGGTTACTCTTTCCAGATGGTTGACATCTATTATTACCTTTGTCTATGAGTTGAGACACAGGCAACTTCCGTCTAGGCCTAAGACTCATTCAACCAGGGCACTATCAACATCAATGGCCTTTCAAGCAAGGTTATCATTAGATGCCATATGTGCAGCAGCTACATGGGCTTCCCAACATACCTTTATTGCCCATTACAAACTTGATATAGCCTCCAGAAATAGAGCTGACTTTGGTTCCACTGTACTCGGGAGTCTGTTCCACTGAGCCACCCAGGACTAAGGTGCTAGGGACGCTGTCCCATCCAGCAAGAATGAAGGCGAGAATGGCAACTTAACATTAAGAAGTTATGTTCTTACCATAACGTTCCATGTTAGTTGTCTTCTTCTCACCTTCTTTCTTGCGTCCCTCCCTCCTGCCCCCTAGCCTGGACAGACTTGAGGTCTCTGAGTCCTTCCATTTCTGGAGATACAACATGTTACAGTTTCCCCGTATCTTTAGTGTAACTAGCAGGGAGTCCGTACTTGCAAATGAGGATTATAATAATATATTTATACTATGTCTTAGCTTCCAAACGAGATCTGGGGAGATAGCGCATGGTATTGTGGGTTATAGGGCTGACTGGAGCCGGTAAAAATAGCTCTGGAGCTATAGTATAGGCCGAGTCGGAGCCGAGGATCAGCTCCGAATCCATCCAGCAAGAAAGAAGGCGAGAAGAAGACAACTAACATGGAACGTTATGGTAAGAACATAACTTCTTATTGTCTGTCATTACCCTTTGTGAATAGTGTGATTTGTAAACATGTACACAACATCTGTGCCATGTCCTCCACTATTATTCACCCTCCCATCACACTGAGGATCTTGCCCCTCAGTAATGGTACTGTTGTATCAATGCCATATAGTTGTCTAGTTGTCCTTCCCAGCAGCCCATTTGCAATATATGTGTATGATACATAAATTGCATATTAATTCTGTTACATATATGTAAAGAAGTAAGAGTGCTGGTGGGCAACTGATAGGGAATCAACTGTTGTATGGGTGTATGTGTTGCTTGTTGCATGACCGTATGGTGGTGGGAAGCCAATTCTGCGGGTTATGTTTCATGACATGAATTTAAATGAGCTTAAATTAGACAATGAAAAACTATGGATGAGAAATGTTAAAGGTCTGTGGAGAAGTGACTTACAAGTATTATGAAAATAGAAAAGCTAAGTTACCAGAATGGGAGGCTCCAAACCTACTGTTTTAAAACACTGTTGAGGACACTGTGTAGGGTATGCTGGCTGTAGGGGCAGCAGTTTAAAAGACCTGTATTTTACATTATGTCCTTCTATTCCTATGTTGCAGTATTCTTGGTGTAGGATTTCCCACCTCAGGCGACCCGTACGTCGACTCTTATACGCAAGCTTCAGCTTGGCTGTTGTAGTTGCATGGGATGGCACACGTAGGCCCATAAACCAGGAACCTTAAATGTGACGTCTGCACGCACAGACCTCAGAACTTTTCAGCCGCAGATGACCAATGCATTGTGTGCCTCACTCCTTCACCACAAGACGTCTAAAAGCTAAGTACCCCGTTGGGGTTTTCTTCTTTAATTTGTAGCTAAAGCTTGATTTGTTGGAGCAATCTTTAGCCAATGTCAGGGAAAAGGGCAAATGCCAATGTGGGTGCCAGATACCCCATAAAGACACGCATGACCACTGCATTTTTTGCTTAGGCCAGGAGCGCAATCACAGCGCTTGCTCTATCTGCCAATTTTTCATTCCTAAGACCCTTCGCAGCCGTCTGGCTGCACTAAATCTCTACTTGGAAAACCAACAGCTTAAAAAATTACCTCTCGGGATGGATCCCACCTCAGAGCCCTCGACTGAACCTTCGCAAAAGAAGGCCAAGTTATCTAGGCCCTCTTCCTCTGCTGCTCCACTATCAGACTCCCTGCCAGCTACCGATTTAGGAGTTGTGGGACGTCCGACAGACCCGTTGACTTCTATGGTGACCTTGGAGGAAGCTGCTTCACAGTTGATGACCGGCACGTCCCCGGAACTAACCCAGACACTGGCTACCACCGAGGTCGAGGGGGAACCAGACATAGCCAGGCCTTCGGCTGGGATCCCTGCATCAGATACTTCTTCCCTTAGCCAGGCATCTGACTCCAGGCCTACTCTTAAGTCTACCCCAGTCAAAAAGAAACAAAAAACTAAACATCTGGCTACACCTGCAGAAGGCCTGCCAAATTGGCAGTCCTTCACCTCTTCATTAATGCAGGCCTTTCTGGCTCTTTAGCCTACGAGCTCTTCTCCAGCTACTCTTCCTCTGCTTTAGCCCTAGGCCTGCCTCTGCTTCTTCTCTTCCACCACTTATCTCAAAGGAGAAGGAAGAAGAGCAAGAGACCTATTATTCCTTATCTGAGGAATCCATTTCTTACACTTCCCAAATAGCCTCTCCTCAAGAGTATTATTCACCAGATGATGACTCCATTGAGACCCCCCCCAGAGGATATCATCTTTGGTGAAACTATCACTAAAATGAAAGAATATTTTAAATGGGACACATCAGAAATGTCTGAGACTCCAAAGGTATTTGAGCTATTACAAATGGAATCTCCCTCCCCTTCTGCCATTCCACCTGTCATCCCTGCCTATTTAGATGCCTTTGCCTCTGCATCAAAGACACCATATTCACAGCCACCTGCCCCTAAGAGGCCAGACCACTTCTACAAGGTGCCTGATGACCAAAAATTCTTAGTCAAGCCTTCCTTGGCAAATCCTGCTGTGATTGCTATTTCACCAGATAAACAATCCAGACTCATTCCGTCTGCCTATGCGGACAAAGACAGCAAAACAGTGGATAGAATTGGAAATAAGATTTATACCTCTTCCACCTTGGCCTTTAGAGCCATCAACTATCAAACCCTTATTACCAAATTTATGCTTTGGACCTGGTCTCAAGCCACAACTCTGCTGGCTGCTACTCTTGACTGTCCCACTAAAACTGACCTCTCTTCCAAACTATCTCTGGCTGCCCAAGTAGCCAGAAAATCAGCTGCAGTTATGATGCTACAGAGGCCTCTGCGCACTCTGCAGCATCTGCCTCTGTTCTCAGGAGGTAGTCCTGGCTTCGTCTGCAACACTTGCCAGAAGACTTCAAGTTTAAAATCTTAAATGCCCCCCTGAACCCTAATTTCCTATTTGGCAAACAATCAGCAGATCTGTTGAAAAATCTGCAGGAAAAGAGCAAGGAATTGCAAGTCACCAAGCATCTCTTGGTGTCCCCACTTCCAAAATATTACAGGAATTACCCTGCCAAGGCCATTTTTGTCAGACTATATACCCGCCCTTTGCTGGTCCTACCTCCTCCAGACAAAGAAGAGGAACCAGAAGACAAACCCTGTACCAAGCCAGCTGTCTCTCAGCCACCCTCTAGACAGCCTTTTCAAGATAGAGGAGGCCCCAACAATGCGTAACTGCCTTGCCCACCTTCCTCTTTCCGCCCGCTCTCCCACTGCCTCCCCTTTTGTAAAACCATCACCACAGACGAATGGGTTCTGACTATTATTCAAAAAGGATACTTCCTCTCCTGGAAAGAAAGGCTCCCCTTTCCCTCAGAAAATCAAAGACACCTCTTCCCACAAGTTCTGACAAACCTTCTGAACTTTGGCACCATAGAACCTGTCCCTCCAAGACAGGAAGGAAAGGGCTTCTATTCAAGACTATTCCTGGTCCCCAAAAAAGATGGAGACCGATTTTAGACCTTTCCTCCATTAAACCTATTCTTAAAAGTGCCCACCTTCAGAATGCTGTCCCTTCGAAATTTACTCCCTCTCCCTCTCATACCGGCCAAGGCTTTCATGGCCACACTCGACCTGAAAGAAGCCTATTTGCACATACCCATTTTACTCTCCCTTAGAAAATTTTTACATTTCTCTGGACCCTCCTCTCATTTCCAATCTACTGCTTTGCCCTTTGGTTTGTGCACTGCCCCCAGAGTGTTCACAAAATGTCTGGCACCTGCCATTGCCTATTGCAAGACACAGGAGATTCAGATTTATCCCTACCTGGATGACATCTTGATTTTAGCAGACTGCAAAGAAACCCTGTTAATCCATCTAGAGTTCACCATGTGCCTACTACAAAATCTGGGGTTCACCCTCAACCTCCCAAAATCATCCTTGACACCAGAACAAGACAAAATATTTCTACGTTGCAGGATCAAAACGGACATAATGAAAGCCTTTCTTACCCAGGACAAGGTCAGCTCCCTGACCTCCAATTTCAAAGCCCTGTTGCATCCTGTTGCAGACCCAAATAATAACTGCAAGGCAATTCCTAAGGATCCTGGGCCTAATGGCAACCACTATCCCCATGCATCCACTAGCCAGAATGCGCATGCGAAAGCTACAGTGGTATTTAAAAAATGTTTGGTCTCCGCACCAACATCCTCTCTAGAGCAAGAAATCACTCTCCTGCTCTGCCTAAAGGCAGAAGTGAATTGGTGGATTCATCAAGTCCCGCTGAACCCGGGCCTTCCACTGCAGCCTCCTCTCCCAAACAAGGTTATGCATACAGATGCTTTAGACTCAGAATGGGGAGCCACATTGGCATCCTACAGGGTCCAAGCAAAGTGGCACCTTTCCTTAAGGAACAAACACATAACGTGAGGGAAATGACAGCAGTCCTGCTAGCACTGAAAGCCTTCATTCCTCTCCTATTACTAGGTGTTCTCCAAATAATTACAGACAACACCACAGTTATGTGGTACCTCAACAATCAGGGTGGAACAAAAGTGTACCACCTGTGCAGACTAACCTACTGATATGGGACCTAGCCTCTCGACAGAACTTGCCCCTATAGGCATCATACATCCCCTCGCGGATTCATTTTATAATCTCAAAATACTGAAATATTGAATTTCAGTATCTTGAGACTATAAAGCCAAAAAATCAAAAACTGAAACTTTAAAACCATGAAATTTCAAACCACGAACATAACATAAACAAAACACTACACCACACAAATACATCTACCTACCAATACTGGAAAAAAACAAACCAACACACACAAACGCAACAAAACTTACACACACACACACACACACACACACACACACACACACACACACACACACACACACACAATCTTGCTAAAAGCAGGGGGGCAAGCACCCCTGCACCCCCCTACTTATATGTACTAACTCCAAGATCGCACTAAACACACAAAGACATAAAACTCACCAGTACACACACACACACACACACACACACACACACACTAAAATCCCTACCCAATACCCTTACAAAAACACCACTTAACTCAAACCCCAGCTAAATCCACAAACCGCACGTTACGTCACGTACATGAACACATAATGGCATATGTGACATTTCCGCATTTGCTGTTATGCAGTTTCGCCTAACTGCACCTTTGACTTTATAGTCTCGAAATACTGAAATTTGACATTTCAGTATTTCGAGATTATAAAGTGAAACCTCCTTCGCAGGACGACAAACAAGCAGACCTTCTCAACAGGACATCTTGTCCTCAGCATGAATGGATGCTGGACAGGAATGTCTTTGTAGACATGGTCCACCGGTGGAGCACACCTCAAGTAGACTTGTTTGCCCCCCCAGTACAGGCAACTGCAGACCTTCTGCTCCAAGACATACTCCCCTCTAAGCCTGGAGAGTAGATGCTTTCAGCATTTCTTGGAAGGGAAAGTTTCTATATGCCTTTCCTCCCTTTCCACTAATTCAGAAAGTCCTCCTGAAAATTAGGAGAGACAAACCAAAAATCTTGCTGGTGACTTCCTACTGGCCAACGCAGCACTGGTTCCCCCTACTTCTCAATCTAGCCAAGTGCAGTCACCACAAGTTACCCTACAAGGTGGACCTTCTGACACAACAAAAGGGAACCCTCATCCACCCAGACTTACAGACGTTGTCACTGACTCTGTGGGTGATAAACTTCTAATTCCTTTCAGGCACCACTACTCAGTGGATGTGCTTTCAGTCCTGAGGGAGGCCAGGAAACCTACTACAAGAAAATCATACTTAGCCAAAAGATTTTCTAAATGGTGTCTGGAAAAGGTTAGGGATACATGCATCACAGATCCCCAACTAGTTCTTGCACATGTGTGTCAACTAGTAAAGGGTGGACTCTCTTACTCTTCAGTGAAAGTTCGCCTTTCTGCAATCTCATCCTGCCTGCCACTAGACCCTCCCCTACTAGCCAGGCTCAACATGAAGCTCTTCTTAAAAGGAATCTTGCACATCAGACCTCCAAGAAAACCCATCCCACCACCCTGGGATCTTAACTTCATCCTGGAAAAACTAACCCAGTCTCCATTTGAACCTGCTAGTGCAGCTACTCTGCAAATGTGCACATGGAAGACAGTACTGCTAATGGCCATAACTTCAGCCAGAAGGGTGTCTGAATTACAGGCCCTAATGGCCTGCCCCCCCCATACTCTACCTTCCACAAGGACAGGGTAACACTAAGAACCAACCCTCCCTTTATGTCAAAGGTGGTCAATGATCTGTCTTTAAACCAATCTATTCATCTTTCCACCTTCTTCCCCTCTCCTACCAATGATGGGGAGAGAATCCTCCACTCCCTAGATGTACACAGACAACTAAGGATGTTCTTCATCTCACATTGCTGCAGTCATAACCTGTGGGTAGTCCAAAGTGCATGACCCATATCCTCAGTCTTAATATTTTGTTTTTCTTGCCTCAGTTAATTCTGGATGTCAGAAAAGTGAATAATTGTATTTATTACCACTCTCTTTGTATTCCTTGTTTGGGCCTGGTGCTAGGTTTAATAGGTTAGATTGTGCTAGGCTTGTCTTTGGAAGCGGTGTAATTACAATATGCGTCGGATCCTCCGGACGCCTGCTTCTGCTAAGAAGCACAAGGATAAGTCGTAAGGTCCAAGCAGGATGAGTCACGCTGGTTCTTCTAAGCTGTAGATCCAGCCGAGGTTTCAGCTGAGTCTCAGGGGGAGACTTTAATTTTGCAAGATGTGGCCTCACAGGAGTCAGGTCAGGCTGATGGGGCCTCTCAGGTTGCTGTACTCCCTTCTTTGCCTAAGGTGGTTAGGCCTTCTCCTTCAGTCTCTAAGGTACCTTCTAAGGGCAGGCCTGGTTTGCCCTCCTCAGGTGTCAGTCCTAGTTCTGCAGGCTCTGTGTCTAAAAAACACATGCTTAAAATGGCAGAAGATTTAATTTCCTTAATCAGGGGTTCTATGCCCTCCAGATAAGAGGCCTAGGGTGGAGCCAGAAGTGGAAAGTTTGGAACAGGTTTCAGATTACTCAGAGTCTTGAAGACACTCAGGATTTTCCTCCTTATTCAGATTAGGATTCCAGTCCTTCTGCTTGTGCTCCAGAGGATTTTTCGTTCTCAGAAACCTTGCATTCTATGAGGGAGCATTTTAAATGGGAAGGTCAGGATTTCTTTTTCGAAGAGGCTTAGGAATTTTTTTTTTTTACTCTCAACATGGCCCTTAGCTATACCTCCTGTTTTGGATGTTGTTCAGGATGTTTTCCAGACTCTTTGCCTCAGTTAAACCTGATAGGTATTACAGGGTGCCTGAGGCTCATAAATATCTGTATAAGAGCCCAAGGGCTGATCCAGAAACTATTAGTCAGGGACCTAAGGAGTCAGGGCTTCTGTTGTAAAGAATCCAGTTCCTATGGATAAAGAATCTAGAGCTTTGGATAGGTGGGGTAAAAGTGTACACCCTCCACCTCTAGCAATGAGGGCTTTGAATTGCCAGTTTCATATGTTAAAGTACCAGAATTTTCTCCTTACTCAATTAAAAGCTAAGGTAGATGCTTTACAGGAGTTGGTTCATGCCTCTGATCAAGGCATGCCTGGCTTAAGGATCAGAGTTTGTCAGAGCATGTTAAAGCTAGAATTTTGGATGCTCCTTTACAGTCAGAAGTTTTGTTTGGTCCTCCTGTGGAGTCTGTTTTAAAGCAGACTGTTAAAGATTTTTGCAGCCCCCTAAGTTTAGCAGAAATTGGCCTACTAAGGGATGGGCTTACCTTCTTCTGATTTACAGTCTAGGGCAGCAGATCTAGTGGTGTAGGGGCAGAGCTCAGGGTTCTTTCAGGCCTAGTGCACCATCTACAAGTGAGGGCAGGGGCCAGTCCTTAAACAGGCCCAATGACCTGCATCTTCAGCTGCCAGATCCCTCCTGTCTGGCAGCTCCTTTGGAAGGAAAGTTAGCACTTTTCAAGCAAAACTGGCTTTTAGTCACCCAGGACAAATGGGTACTGGACATTATAAACAAGTTTTATTTCCACACATTGCCTCCTTTCAAAGGCATGCCCCTCCTCAGCAAAGAGTAGAGGCTCACAAACAGATTTCTTTACTTCTTCAAATGGGGGCTATACAGCAGGTCCCTTTGTCAGAAGTGGGCCTAGGATTTTATTCTCGCCTGTTTCTTGTACCAAAGAAAGGAGACCAATTTTGGATTTATCTATCCTCAACACATACCTGGACATTCCAAAATTCAAAATGTTGACGTTGCAACAACTTCTGCCTCTGTTGGGCAAAGACCACTGGATGGTAACTCTGGATCAAAGAGGCTTATCTTCATGTTCCTATCAGACCCAGTTGCAGGAGATTCATGGGACTTTACATTATCAGTTCTCTGCATTGCCCTTTGGCTTATCTACTTGATAGCCTTCTTAAGGTTAAGAGGAATACAAATTTATCCTTATTTGAAACAAGCTTCTTCATCTACAGTATGTTATGGCAGTGTTAAGGTGCCTAGGGTATTCTGAAACAAAGTCCAGTCTAGTACCCTCTCAGGAAATGTGCTAGCAAAGAAACCTTACTCTTTACTTCCAGCAATTGTCTTCCAGGCTGACTGCAAGGACAGTCCTTCAAGCCTTGGGGTTCATGGCATCTTATTCTTCTGCTTCCCAATGCCAAACTGCATATGATGGAAGCTACAATGGTATCTCAAAATGTATGGACACAACACTGCCACGATCTGGACACTGTCATTCAAATAATACCTGCATTCAAAAGGAATTTTGTGGTGGGCTCAGGAATGTCACCTAAACAAGGGACTCTCTGTGACCGCCAGACTTCTACATTTACATATCAACTTGAAGGAGATGTTAGCAGTCCAATTTGCATTGATGGCTTTCGGGACAAGTGTTGATTCAAACAGACAACACAACTGTCATGTGGTACATCAACAAGCAGACAAGCTATGATTCTGTGGGAACTGCTCTCAGTATGCACCTCCTCTTTCAGGCAAGGTTTCTGCCAGGAGCACAGAACTCCTTAGCAGATGTTTTGAGCAGACAGATGGTGGATCCCGTTGACAGTGATATGGGGACTCCAGACATAGATCTGTTCGCTTCTCCACTGAATTTCCAGTTGCCAAAGTTTTGCACAAAGATGTTTCATCCCACAGCTTGGAAAGTGGATGCTCTATCATTCAGTTGGAGCAATCTTCACGTCTATGCCTTTCCTCCTCTGCCTCTCCTTCCCAAGGTGCTCTTGAAGGTCAGACAAGACAAGCCCTCCATGATTCTAATAGCTCCAGATTGGCCTCGACAGCACTGGTACCCTCTACTGAGGAGTTTAGTATGGGAGCCTCTTTTGCCTGCCTTCAATTCCACACCTTTTGTCCCAAGCGGGCAATCATTTCCTCAATGTCAGGATTCAGTCCCTGCATCTAACAGCCTGGCATATTCTGTTCTAGAACCTGAAGGGTGAAGCTTCCTCAACAAGTTTTGGATGTTATTTTGGAGGCCAGAAGGCCTAGTACAAGGAAAGTTTATGCTGATAAATGGAGGAGATTTTTATTTGGAGCACAGCAAGGAGTTTTAATTTGAGTGTTTCTCTTCAATATCTTACAGAATTATTAGACAAAGGTTTGTCTTTCTCCTCTGTAAAGTTCATGCTGCAGCAATTTCTGCTCACTATGACTGTGACCCACCATTATTCTCTCATCCTTTGTTTAAACAATTCCTTAGAGGGGCAAAGAACATAAGACCCACGTAGAGCTCCTACTCCTTCCTGGGATCTCAATTTTGTGTTGGAAAACCTCCTTTTGAACCTGCAGCTGTGAGTGTTAAAGTTTTGTCTTGGACTTACTTTACCTTTTTTTGAACCTGCAGCACAGCTGAGTTAAAAGTTTTGTCTTGAAGACTGCTTTTTGTTGGCCATTACGTCTGCTAGAAGGGTTTCTGAATTGCAGGCTCTCATGGCAGTTGAGCCCTTCCTGATTTTCATCAGGATAAAGGTGTGTCTGCTTACTTTAAGGATAAGGTGTGTCTGCGCACTAACCCTACTTTTATGCCTAAGGTGGTTTCAAATGTGGCCCTGAACCAATCTATTCATTTGCCTACTTTTTATGCTGATCCCCAAAATAAAGGGGAAAAATTTTGCACACTTTGGATATTCACAGGCAGTTTATTTGAGCAGGACTAAAAGTTTCAGACAGTCTCAACAGTTATTTGTTTCTTTTGCTTTGAGCTCTCAGGGAAACCTATTTCTAAACAAACTATTTCTAAGTGGATTGGTCATTGTATTGCCTTTGTTATTCTCATCATGGTAATTGGAATCAGACCTCATTCCACTAGGGCTACTGCCACTTCTACTGCTTTTTAGCTACCAAAGATATTTTGGAAGCAGCTACTTGGAGTTCAGTGCACACTTTTCTAAACATTACCATCTCCTCTTTATTCCAAGTCTAGGGCTGGGTTTGCCACTGCAGTCTTGCAGGGCTTATTAGCAGCCCCAATGCTTTATGATTTGGCCAACCTCCCTTCACTTTTGCTTTGGGATTCTACCCACAGGTTATGACTGCAGCAATGTGAGATGAAGAACATAGTACAGTTTTGTACCTACCATAAATGTAGATGTTCAAGATCCAGTTTGGAGTGTTTGTTTGTTTAGGTTGTAGATATTGTTTGTACATGGGTTTGGAGGTTTTTCTATTTTAGGCTGTGGCCTTTTTTTTGGGCCTTCTGACATCTGGGGCAAGAAAAGACTGAGGATATGCATCGGCGCGGGTCATCCGACGGACGGGGCGCACGATCGCCCAGATCTGGCATGATGACCGACACCAGCCTAATACTTTGGTATTGGACTACCCACAGGTTATGACTGCAGCAATGTGGATCTTCGAACATCTACATTTATGGTAGGTACAAAACTGTACTTTTTACCTAAACAAAACAAAATCCATTAGAAAATCCAACCAACTCTTTGTTTCCTTCCACCCCAGGGGCTTGGGCAAGGCAGTCTCCAAACAAACCATCGCATGTTGGATTAGAAAACCCATTTGCCTCTGTTATTCACACCATGGCAAAAAATAGCTCCCACAGGAAGTAAAAGCTCACTCCACCAGGGCAGTGGCAGCCTCCAAAGCCTTTTTAAAAGTTCTGGACACCGCTTCCATACTGGAAGCAGCCACATGGTCCACCATTCACACTTTCACCAAACACTACAAATTGGACATTGTCTCCAGAGCACGTGCAAGATTTGCTAGTGCAATCCTGCATGGCTTTGTGGAATCAGCCTCTTCCTCCTCCACCCTTCCTTCCAGTTAAGCTGTGGTCCTCTCCCACACCAAGAATATGGCAACATAGGAACAGAAGGACATAGAATAGTTGTGTAAAATCTTACCATAACCATAGATGTCCTTCTGTTCCATGTTGCAGTACTCCTTCCCACCAACCCAACCCCCCTTATCCTTCTCTCTCTCTCTGTCACTCATATCCTCAGGTCTCTTGGGGTCTACACCCTATCCTGGACTTATGTATCCACATAATGGCTCCTGACCCTATGACTGACATCACTGGCTACTCCTTCCTGCTGGGCCTTCAAGTTCTGAGGTCTGTGCGTGCAGACATCACATTTAAGGTCCCTGGTTTATGGCCCTACGTGACGCCTCACACAACTACAACAGCCAAGCTAAAGCTTTTGTATAGGAGCCAACATACGGGTCACCTGAGGTGGGAAATCCCACACCAAGAATACTGCAACATGGAAGAGAAGGACATCTATGGTTATGGTAAGATTTTACACAACTGTTCTATCTTTGAATCACTGTAGCCATGCATTGGTGCTGATTAACACTGTTGTGCACTATTCAGCTGTGAATCCCAGCCCGAGTAATATTTGCCTGTTGAGAGGTATAGAACCATAGACAAATTAATAACCTGCATTTTTCTGTCCATATTCTTTATGTGCATCCTTAGCAAGTTGATGTTATTGTTTGCAGAACACCGTTTTGGAAGCACCAGAAAATTACCTGTCTTCATTTGAAATGTTTAACAGAACATACAGGCTATATACGCACAGGTGAGTGGGCATGTTTAGCTCATCTTACTTGGCTAAGTTTTCTTCTCTTGGAGTTTCTCCTCAAAATATGTATGTATGCTTTCATTAATTTTCATATGCTAAGCTAACATCGTGTGAGATATGAAAAAACAATGTACTGCTTTTTTTAGCTGTAAATATTTAGAATAAATGTCATGTTTACGTATTGAACAGTTTTAATGTAGTTCATGGAAAAATAATCCAATAATTTATTAAGGGTAGAAATAGTACATAAAACAGAGTCAGAAGAGTAACAGTGAAGTTATATGCATGCGTATTTTATGGCGGGCAGATTTAACCCGAGTGTTGTATTCACTTCAGATGTATTTGCTTTTGAATGTTTAGAAATGTATTTGAGCACTTGGTTGTATCTTTGACTTTTAATCTGATGATGTCAGTTTCATTCATTCCTCAACGGATGGGTTCAGATCTGATCCTCTGATCCAATTCTGCCACATTACTGTAGATTCTAGGATCTGATTCTGGAGCTCCTCCCTTTAACCAAAATGCCCCTGACCACTGAATTACCTCACAGCTCATTTGATGCTCTGCGGTTCGGGCAGGGATTGTGATCTCTCAAACTCGTTTTGGGTGTAGTGAGTTTAAAAACGTTATATTTGTCTCTCTAAATTTTCTTCCTTTTCAAATTATATAGTAGAATCTCCCTTACCATCTATCTAGTCTAGTTTACTTACCAAATTTAAAAAATTTCTTGATAATCTTCATTACCATTGTTGGTAACCTTTCTTCCTTTTCTTTACCTCGCTTTGAGATATTTAGTTATACCATTGCTAGTATAAACCTTGTCTTTGTTAGATAAATTGTTAAATTGTAAAAAAAAAATATATATATATATATATATATTTTTTTTTTTTTTTCTTTTGTTTAATTGTCTGGCTTTCTGCTGTGTGATTTTCTCTTGCAGTATGGCTGAAAACCCAACTGGCTTTAAAATGTGCACTTCCTGTGGGCTTAAGATACCCAACTTGGATGCCCAAAGGGAGTGCGTATATTGCTTAGGCCCTGGACACCCGAACATTTCTTGCAGTATTTGTGCTGGATTTAACAGTAGGGGCTGTTAGTGATAGAAGGAACAAGTTGGTTTTCAAGGGGCTTTATTCCTGCTTCTGCTCCTTCTTCTGGTACATCAACATCGGGGCTCAAACCCCTCTGTCATAAGTCTAAGGAGCCCAGGGAACACAGTAAACATTCCCCCAGCAATGTTTGCGATGTCTTCTTTTGCTTCAGAACTGCCAACTAAAATTTCTAAAAGCTTGGATCCAAAGCCCTCTGATCTGACACCTGCAGCTTTGAAATCTCCTCAGCTCTGAAGCCCACGATTCTCCCAGGAACCATTGTCCCCAAGACTGAGCTCTGCTTTTCTGCAGGAGATTCCCAAGAAATCTTCTAGACCTCCTTCCACTTCCTGTTCTGTCAGGTCCTCCTGAAGTCCTTCTGAAGCAGAGGTGGATAGGATGATGAGAAAGTTTCTCAGAACACAGATCCAGATGGGGGTATTGTCGGCTCAGTGAGCTTCAAGCCATCCTCTCATACAGTCATCACTCCTTCTCCAATCCAATCTTCTGTTTCAGAGCCCGCAGATCCGAGATCTCCAAGAGTTTAACCTTCTGCTTCGAATTTATCTCTTTCTTTGACTCCAGCTCTTTCCCTGATTTATTCAGCTCTGACTCCCCTGGAGCAGGATGTGTCTCAGAGCCAAAGTATTGGTGTCTGAGCTGAAGAAATGACTTTGATAGCTTCAGAGCTGTCGCTTCCCCTTGGGGCCTTGGCGCTGGACAGCTGGTCTCCAACTCCTCCCTCAGAGCAGAGGTTTAGGGCAGGCCCTGGATTGTCTGCGCAAAGAGTTTTGGCTCTGGTTGGACTGTCCTCTGCTTCTCCTGGTCCCTCTGCCTTCGAGGTGGTGGAGAGGGTAATTTCTCATCCAAGAGCAGTTTCTAGTCTTACATTTTTGGATCCAGTTCCTGCTCCCTCTTCGGATCCTATGTTTGAGTCTACTCATTCTATCCCCCAGGGGCAGACAGTCAGTATGAGCTTCCAAGCAGTTCCAGTTAGGGAACTCCCCATCTCTTCAGATACCTGTCTGGATCATCCCACTGAAGAGGTCCCTTAAAAGAAGTTGTGCAAAAGGAGGCACTTGGATTCCTCCCAGAAATCCCTCACAGAAGACACCGATTTCAATGAAGGCAAAGGGTCCCCTAGATTGCCACCTGAAGATGTCTCATTTGGAGACATTTTAGAAATCCTACACCAGAAAGGTGGTCGTTCATGCCAGACCCCAGGCATGGAAGGAAACAGATGCCATAGAATTGATCCCTAGATGTTCTGATAAGATTGTGCCTGTACAGACAGATAATATTGGATGAAAGGGATCTCTGTAGACACCCTGGTTGTTGCAGTAGCCACCAAAAAGAAGCTAGCTGGGCAGTGCTCTACTGTTCATCCCCCTAATAGAGTCTAGGGAATTGGACAGGTATGGGAAACGAGTTTATGTCTCAGTGACCTGTGCTTTACAGTCATTGAACTACTTGGCACACTTCAATAGGTTATAGAGGGACCTAGTGAAGGAACTTTGTATCTAATTGTACCCCCTAGTTCCATATCTGCAGAGGAACAAAAATCTTTTTATTCATGACTGGACACCTTACAGTCAGTATTGAATGCTTCCATGAGGCTAAACTCGTATGCAGCTAAAGGTTCCTCATCGGCCACTGGTTCAGGCATAGCCATTATGAGACATGCCTGGATGAGGCTGTGTGGTTTTGTGGAGCCCTTTAAAGCGTCTTTCATTAGTGCTCCTTTTGATGGGTCTTCTTTGTTTTGGGCCAGCCATTTAAAGACACACTTTCATACAGTGTGCAAGATGGAAAGACCTTAACTGCCATGAGAATCCATTTTTCTACCCCGTAGAGACCTTTTTCTAGGAATCAGAGCTGTGGTAAAAAGATGTGGTTCTGAAAATCTCAAGGGTCTTTTCAAGAATCATGTGGTGATTTTTCAACCAGAGGCAGAGGGGAAATTAATTATAATGGAAGACACCACCCACATGGCAGAGTGGGTCCACAGAACCAAGGGACTATAGAGATTCCGTCTCGGACAGCCCCATTCAGTGCTCCTGAAACATTGCCCAACTGTTCTTTTCTGGAGGCAGTCAGGGGGCACTTATCCCCGCACCTAAACACCTGAATAGTCATCACAGAATACTCATGGCTGTGAAGGATTATATAGAGAGGATATTTCTTTACAGTGAAAAGAAAATGTCTCACCAGTGTTCCACCCAATCAGTGGGAGTCAGCAGTTCTAGAGGTTCAAAAGGTGCTAGACAAAAGATTCATCCAAGAGGTCCCTCCAGACCAAAGAGGATCTGGAATTTACTCAAGGTTCATTTTAGTGCCAAAGAAAAAGGGGACCCGAGACCCATCTTGGATCTTAGTTATTTGAACCAGTTCGTAAGATTTCCAAGTTCCAGATGGTCATGGTTCAGTCCATTCTGCCTCTCTTACAGAAGGACGACTGGATGTGCTCCATGGATCTTCAGGATGCATACTATCATATCAAAATGAACAGGTGCTCTTATAGATACTTACGCTTCTGGCTGGGAGCCAGTCATTACCAGTCCAGAGGCTTGCTCTTTGGTCTCACCACAGCCCCCAGGATGTTCACCAGATACATGGCAGTGGTAGCAACTCATACAAGACTGCACAGAATCAGAGTATTTCATTATTTAGACGACTGTCTCCTTACCACTACAACCAGGCATCGCCTAGAAAAAGCCGGCTGGGAGCCAGTCATTACCAGTCCAGAGGCTTGCTCTTTGGTCTCACCACAGCCCCCAGGGTGTTCACCAGATACATGGCAGTGGTAGCAACTCATACAAGACTGCACAGAATCAGAGTGTTTCATTATTTAGACGACTGTCTCCTTACCACTACAACCAGGCATCGCCTAGAAAAAGCCAGGGATTACTTCAGTTATCCCACTCCCTGGGAATCACAATCAATCTGTCGAAGTCCCACTTACCAACCAGTTCAAGTCTTGGGAGTTTATAGGGACTTGCCTAGATACAGTCAACCATCTCGCTGTCTTACCACAGAACAGAGTTCTTGCCTTAAGATTGCATGTTCTTTCTCATCCCTGTCCCCCAGCAAAGGTGATTCGCAAAGCCATAGGATCGATGGATGCTGCAATCACTTTGATACCTACAGCTCTCCTTCACATGCGAATCCCCCAGTGAACTCTAGCAGTACAATGATTGTTTCATCGACAGCCTTTACAGCACCCTGTAAAACTATCTCTGGTTTGTAAGGAATCCCTACTGTGGTGGATACAGTTCAACAATATTTGTCTAGGACATCCCTTTATCCTTTCTTCCTCCCCCAATTGCCACATTGACCACATATGCCTCCCAGTTGGCATTGAAGGCATTTCTTGGGATGGACTGTTCAAGGCATGTAAGAGACCAATTTGCATATAAATGTCTTGGAGATGAGAGTGGTCCTTTTAACGTTGCAGGCACTTCAGAACTCTTCCTCTGGGGATAATTGCTATCCAGATAGACGATATGTCATTGGTTTGGTATATCAACAAACAAGGGAGAACCAGATTTTACCTCTCTTGGCTGAGAAGCAATGAGAGTTTGACTGTGGACAAACTCCTCCAACAGCTTTCTTGTAGCAACACATATACTGGGGAAATCCAGTGTTGTAGCAGACAGGCTCAGCAGGACTATTCTGATGCCTCACAAGTGGTCTCTCGATCAAAGAGTGGCAAATATGATTTTCCGCAAGTGGGGTCAGCCTTGCTGCAATCTTCTTGCCTCTCTCCTCAACAACAACAACATGCAGCAGGATCTGTGCCCTAATTCTCCTTCAGGGCAGTCACCAAGAGATGCTCTAGTTCATGTTTTGCTCCCAGGTATCCAACAGCTTATCCTGTCCTACCTCTAATTCCCAAATTCCTTCAGAATGAACTCCACTTGAAGAGCAAAGTAATCCTCATTGCCTCATTCTGGCCTCGGCTAGTTTGGTTCCCCTTTCTGTGGTCTCATCTACTATGTCCTCCTTGGACAGTGGACCCCAGTCCAAACCTCCTTTCATATCCATTATGGATGACTCATCCAAATATTGCAGGCCTCAGATTAACTGCATAGTTTCTCCAATTCCAATGATGACTAGACATTACAGGCTTTCCTCTCCTGTTCTCCTAATTTTGTTTTTCATCCCAGAAGCCCTCAACAAGAAAATTTTATAAGAGTAAATGGAAGAGGTTTTCTTTTTGGGCTCAGCAGAGAGACTTTTTTCACGGCCCCACTTCTGGTGTTTTAGATGTCCTTGCATCTATTTTTCAAAATGGTGCAAGTTTCTTCACCATCAGAGTTGAGCTGGAAGGCATCTCTACCACATTGGAGGCAATGGTTCCCTTTTACCCTCATCAGAGTTGTGCACTGCATTTATTTAAAGGTACCTTTTTACTTAGACCTCCAATTAAGGATCTCACTCCACCTTGGAATCTTACTGTCATATTGCAGAGTTTAGTACAATCACATAAAGCAGATCTAAAATGTCTTTCTTGGAAAACAGTTTATCTGAAGTAGTTACTTCATTTGTTCTGCAACCTGTGGGTCTCGGGTCCGACCTCGGATCCGACCGGCAGCTTTCCAAGCTTCAATATTTGAGCTCCTAGCTCCTTCCCTCTACCCACAATCCCCTGTCACCACCACACTACCCCAGATCGTTTTTGCTGCGGCTTGAATCACAAGCATCTTGAGAAGAGCTCCTGAGCTTAGTAGCAGGGAAGTGAATTTTTTTCTTGAAATTTTCTTAAAACTTTGACAAAATAAAAAGAAGAGTGTTGAGAGTGTTTCTCTGCCCTTTTTTATTTTCGGGATTGCGTTTTTGTTCAGTTAACCCTCCCCTAGGTGTTTGGGCGTGTGAGTGTGTGTGTCAGGAAAATGGCCGAAGGCCATAAGGCTTTTTTTTTTCAAAGTGCACTGGGTGTGGCCATAAGCTTTCCCCAGCTGATGGCCACACTCAGTGCGTTATATGCCTGGGGGTTGCCCATTTGTCTTCAGACTGCCAGGTTTGCGCAGCCTTCAACCCCCGAGCTGTGAGGGACAGAAGGAACAGGCTTATTCTGGTGGGATTGCTTCCCCCGGAGGAGGCCTCTTCCTCCTCTCCCTCCAAGGTGCAGGCTGCCCAGGTAGCTTCGGCACCCCTGATTCCCTCGACTCAGGCTGGGACTCAACCTCCCACTACTGCCTTGAATACGAGGGAAGTTCAGTCTTCTCCTTCTAGGGAAAAGCACAGGGAGAAGCACAGACACAAGAGGCGAGCCGAGCCTCATCCCTCGGCTCCGCCTTCAAAGACTGTTAAATCGCCTCCGAGGGTGTCCAGACCTTCTCCTTCTCGGCTCCGATCTCCTTCCTTCTCGCCGGAGCCGGAGAAGTAGCTCCTATCACCCTCGAGGTCGTCGAGGCAGCCTTCCAGGCCCGCCTCTACGACCTCCTCTAGATCTACTAGGTCTCTCTCAGACGCCGATATGGACAGGATGATGCGTCGGTTTCTGCAGACCCAAATGCAGATGGGGGTGCTCCTGCCTCCCCCCCCCCACAGGGGGGGAGTGCAGCTTCAATATTTGCGCCGATTTCTCCTTCTTCAACCCGGATCCGGGTTTTGGAGTCTTCGGAGCCAGGGTTTTGTCGGCGCCGGTAGCCCAAGCCTTCTCAACGCCGACCATACCCTCGAGTATCTCAGATCTGAGCTCTCGGGGCTGTGGGCCGGGCGTCGGATCCGTGGGAGCAGATGCATCTTCGGTACCTCCTATGTCAGAGAGCACCTCCCTTTCGGATCCGATGGCTTTGGCTCCGACCCCGATCCCTGTCTCGGAGCCGAGGAGACTGCTCTCGGGGCTAGAAGAGAGTAGTTCTCCCTCGGCATTCGAGGTAGTGGAGAGGGTACTGTCAAGGTCTTCCAGGTCCCTGACTCGGGCTTTGGATCCTTCCGCTCCCTCACTGCATACGGGTCTACCTTCCATCATCCTTCCATCGGGACAGCCTGCTCAGACCCTCCAGTTGGTTCCCTCGGAGGAACAAGAGGCCATTGATGAGCCCTCTTCTGATAGTCCCACAGAGGAGGTGCCTCGTAAACGGACGTGTAAAAGGAGGCACATGGACTCCCCCGAGTCCGTCACCACAGATACAGACTTAGAGGAAAGGGAAGGTTCCCCATGGTCACCCCCGAGGATGTCTCCTTTGGAGACATCATGGAAATGTTGCGTATTAGGGGGGGGTGGTCTGCCCAAAAACCTTCCTCAGATGAGTCCGTATTTCTGGAGGCGTTTGAAGCGGGCCGATCTACCTCCTGGGTGTGCCCACCAGCAGATCCCCTGGTAGATCTCCTGACTACCAGGGCTTGGCAGGAACGCGACACCGTGGAGCCTATCCCACGCCGGCCGGATAAAATCCTTAGCCCTCCTTCAGATAGGCAGGCTTGGGCCAAAGGGTCTCCAGTTGATACCATTGTTGGTGGCTGCTGCCACTAAGAGAGAACTCTCCCAGGAGAGCTCCACAGTCCACCCACCGGACAAGGAGTCCCGGGCGCTGGACCGTATAGGGAAGCGGACCTTAGCTTCAGCAACCTTCTCTGCGAGGGCGCTGAATTATATGGCGCATGTCATCAGTCTGCAACGGGATTTGATCAAGGAATACACTGCAGCTCCACCAGAGTCAATGTCGGTCGAGGACAAAACCGTGTTCTCGACTCATATGGCCACTCTCAAGTCCATTTCAAATACGTCCATGCAGCTACTGTCTTATGCTACGGAGGGAGCCGCAAGGGCCAGCAGGGCAGGTGTTGTCTTGCGACGCCACGCCTGGCTCCGCCTTTGTAATTTTGCGGAACCTTTCAAGGCGTCCTTCGCGAACGCAACCTTTGACGGCTCTTTGTTTTTTGGCAAGACCGTATGCGATACACTAGTCCAAAGCGAGAAGGACGGGAAGACGCTGCCTGCCGTCGGAGTCCGCTTCTCGAGCCCCCAACGTTCTTTCTCGAGGAATCAGAGGGGGCAAAAGAAGCTGTGGTTCCGCAAGTCTCAGCAATCCTATCCAGCTTCGGACTCCGCGCCCACCAGAGGCAGAGGGGGGGGCAGGGTGGACGCCGGCCCAGAGGCAGAGGGTGACCACGTAACTTCGGGTCTAGGGAGCCTTTCTCCGAGAGACCCACGCAGCAGCCCGGAGGGCTTACCTGACTGTCCAGCTCTGGAGGCAGTCGCGGGGCGTTTAACGAAGCACCTGTCAATGTGGGAGTCCATCATGAATGATCGATGGGTGCTCCGAATTATATCCAGAGGCTGCAAAATTCCCTTCCTATTTCGCCCTCCCTCAGGTGGTCGCCTCCCCGATGTCCCACCCAATCAAAGAGAGGCGGCGACCGTAGAGATTTCAAATTTGTTAGGAAAAAGAGCCATCCAGCGGGTCCCCCCAGACCAATCCAGATCGGGCTACTACTCAAGGTTCTTTTTAGTGCCAAAAAAGACGGGGGACCTCAGGCCCATTCTAGACTTGTCCGCCCTGAACATGTTTGTCCCCAAAGAAAAGTTCCGGATGGTCACCCTACAATCTATTCTCCCCTTAATGCAGGAGAACGACTGGATGTGCTCTATAGACCTCAAGGACGCGTACTACCACATTCTAATGGACAGATGGTCCAGGAGATTCCTCCACTTCCGGCTAGGGACCAGTCATTACCAGTTCAGGGTCCTTCCGTTCGGACTCACCTCAGCCCCCAGGGTGTTCACCAAAGTCATGGCAGTGGTTGCGGCCCACCTGAGGCTTCAGGGCATAAGGGTCTTTCCGTACCTAGACGACTGGCTCCTCACAGCAACCAACAGGCATCAACTTTGTACAGCGAGGGACTATGTTCTGTCTCTTGCCGACAGCTTGGGCATTTCAGTCAACATACCGAAGTCTTTTCTTCATCCTGTGCAAGCATTAGATTTCATAGGAGCCAGGCTAGATTCCCGATCTTCTCTGGCCTTCTTGACCTCAGACAGGCTGTTCAGCCTCTCACTCCAAGTTTTGGTTCTTCTTCGCACCAAAGCTCCGCCGGCGGAGTTAGTCCTGAGAGCACTAGGCTCGATGGCAGCGGCTCTCTCCATGCTCGCCTAAGGATGCGTATATTACAGTGGACACTCCAAGTTCAATGGTCACTGTTACTCCACCCATTGAACACTCCCATCCCCCTGAGCAGGGTTTGCAGGGAATCCCTCCTTTGGTGGCTTCACTCCCCAGAACTCAGGCAAGGGAGACCCTTTGTGATTCCCCCTCCCCAGGCCACGTTAACCACGGATGCTTCTCGCCTAGGGTGGGGGGGGCATTGTTTGGGCAGAAACGTCCAAGGTACGTGGACCTTGTCGGAGACCGCCTTGCACATAAATGTTCTGGAGATGAGGGCGGTGCTTCTAGCGTTGCAGGCTCTCCAAGACCTTCTACCTCTAGGAACAATTGCAATACAGACAGACAATATGTCAGTGGTCTGGTATATAAACAAACGAGGGGGAACCAGATCCTACCCTCTTTGTCGAGAAGCCATGAGAGTTTGGGAATGGGCGATATCCACCAACTGCTTTCTGATAGCAACGCACATTCCGGGTCGATCCAACATTCTGGCGGACAAATTGAGTCGAGTAATTCTCAGTCCTTACGAGTGGTCTCTCAATCCGAAAGTTGCGAAGGAAATTTTCCACAAGTGGGGTTGGCCTCGCTGCGATCTTTTTGCTACCCCCCAAAACACAAAATGCAGCGAGTTCTTCGCAGTTCTTCCCCCAGAAGGGGAGAGCCCCAGAGACGCTCTGATTCATGCTTGATCTCTCGGTCTACTCTATGCTTACCCCCCGCTTCCGCTCATGGCGAAGTTCATTCAGAAAGCCGCACGGTTGGGGAGCAAAATTATCCTCATAGCCCCATTCTGGCCTCGTCATATCTGGTTTCCATACCTGCGGTCTCACAGTCTCTCCTCCCCTTTAATCCTGGATCCCATTCCAGATCTGATATCCTGCCCAACACCGAACCTGGTAAACCTCAAGCTCGCGGCTTGGTTGATCCAGTTCCACTAATGGCAAGGACTCCCGGTATCTTGTCACCAGTGAAAACTATTCTGGTAGCGGCTTATAAACCGTCCACCAGGAAAATCTATAATAGCAAGTGGAAACGATTTTCTATCTGGGCTAACAGCCAGGGTCTCAACCCTTTTACTGTTCCGATTCCTACAGTCTTGGATTTTTTGTCCATGATATTTGAACAAGGGGCCAGTGCATCAACGGTAAAAGTACAGTTAGCAGCAATATCCCATTTTCATGTGGGAGACGGATTAGGATCTCTAGCATCTACAAAATTGTGTAAGACATTCTTGCGTGGCGTTTTCCTTCTCAAGCCACCGGTGAAATCCGTGACTCCCCCTTGGGACTTAACCTTTGTTCTGCAAGCCTTAATGAAACCTCCTTTTGAACCTGCAGCTTCTGAAAACAGCATTCTTGGTAGCCATAACTTCTGCTAAAAGGATTTCAGAGCTCCAAGCTTTGTGCATGAAACCTCCCTATTTTATTTTTCACAATGACAGTGTCTCTCAGGACTAACCCGTCTTTTTTACCAAAAGTGGCATCTGTGGCAAATATCAATCAGACTATCAATCTGCCAGTGTTTTTCAAAAATTTTCAAAATAAGGGAGAATACATGTTGCATACACTAGATGTACATAGACAGTTGCGTTTTTACCTGCACAGGACCAAAGACGTTCGTAAGGCTGATCAACTGTTTGTGTCATTTGCTCCTTCATCCATGGGAAAACCTATATCCAAAGTGACACTGCCTAATTGGATTTGTCAATGTATTTCTCAGGCTTATAATGCATCGGGCAAAACAACCCCATTTAAAATTCGTGCACATTCCACACGGTCCATCGCAACTTCTGCAACCTTCTGGTCCAGGATGCCGTTGGACGACATATGTTCAGCAGCTACTTGGTCTTCTGCTCATACGTTTATTTCTCATTATAAGCTGGACATGATATCTAGAAGCAGGGCGTCCTTTGGCTCCGCGGTGCTTCGGAATATCCTTCCATAGACCACCCAGGTTTCTTTGTTTAGGTAGCTGGGGACTCTGTCCCACAGGTTGCAGAACAAATGAAGTAACTACTTCGGATTTAGAAGTTATGTACTCACCATAACGTTCCATCTGAGTAGGTACTTCATTTGTCTGCAACCATCCCCCCCCTGCCATCCCCCTAACCTGTATTGGGTTTCTAGGATCTTTTATGATTCTTGAGAATATCTTGAACCTGTTTATTACAGGTTTTTCAGGTGATACAGCAAAACCGATCTGAGGTAGTGTGGTGGTGACAGGGGATTGTGGGTAGAGGGGAGGAGCTAGGAGCTCGGATCTTGAAGCTTGGAAAGCTGCCGGTCGGATCCGAGGTTGGATCCAAGACCCACAGGTTGCAGACAAATGAAGTACCTACTCAGATGGAACGTTATGGTGAGTACATAACTTCTAATTCTTGTGGCTATGTCTTCTGCAAGATAAGTCTCTGAACTCCAAGCACACACTGCAAAACTACCTGATTTGGTTTTCCATAAAGATAGGGATGTTCTTCGTGTTTCACTGTTGCAGTCATTACATTTGGGTAATCTGCTTGCAGGTTGCCCTCAGTCGGCCTGATTAACAAAGACTTGGGTCCTGCGTCGGTTGCTGTCCCTTCTTCCATGATGTCAGGTCGTCAGGGGTATAAAACATGCAACCGATGCCATTACATCAGTCTTTCTTGCCATGCGGTGCTCGAAGCAGAAGCAGTTCGCAAGTGCCGGTAGGCCGACTCCTGAAATTTTCATTTTCGAGTTTCAGAACCGAAGTCTTCAACTAAAAGCTAAGTACCCCGTTGGGGAAACTTTTTCTTGCTCCTTACCGATGTCAGTAAAAGTTAATTGCATTATTTGTGGAAAGCAAATACCTCATAAAGATTTTCATTCGTAGTATATTCCTTGCCTAGGCCCTGACCACGATGAACCTTGCTGTTGGTTTTGTGCTTTATTTAATCAGCGCATTATCCGTTGTCTGTATATTTTTGCCTTTAAATATTTCAGTTCTCGGTTTAATTATCCAGAAATGTCGTCGGTTAGCCATCCGACTACCAGGATTCTGAAAAAATGCAAAGATAAAGACAGAGACAGGCCGCCAAGGTCCAGAACTGCCGACGACTCTTCTCCTAAGCCAGTCGCCAATTCACCGGTACTCAGTGAGGTGCTGTCGCAGCCCCTGATACCTGCTACTTCTGATTCGCAGGCCTCTACTGAGACCCATTCGGAGTCTGGTATGCCGCAAGATACTTCAACTATGGAACCCACGGCTGTCTCTACCTTGGATGGGTCCGAAGCCGCTGTGCAGGCACCGGCTTCTGAGGGTGTATTCAGGCCTACGGACTTGCATATTAAATCAACGCCTCCCTCATTACTAAGGCCTAAATCTTGATCCATGTCTTAAAAAAACGATGCCTAGGCCACATGCTCAGGCCATGCCTAAAAAACAAATTATAAAAATGGCTGAAGATCTAATAACACTAATCAGGGGTAGCCAACCCCCCCCCCCTTCTAAGAGGCTTAGGGCTGAACTTGATTATGAATCTTCTGATCAGGATTCTGTTTTTTCTGACTCTTCTGATGACCTGGATTTGTCCTTACCTACTTATGAGGATTCTGATGCAGAGGACTCTATTCCCTCTGCCTCCCCTCCTGAGGATTTTTCTTTTGGGGAAACCTTACATACTCTAAGGGAGCATTGTCACTGAGAAAGCCAAGAATTTTGTGATTCAAAAAAGAGGCTTAGGGATTTCCTTCTCCTACCTCAGCATAGGCCTTTGGCTATTCCTCCTGTACTAGACATTGTTGATGAAGCTTTCTCAGAATCCAGTTTGGCCCCTGATTCCTTGTCTCCTGCTCCCAGTAAACCTGACAGATATTACAGGGTCCCTGAGTCCCACAAGTTCCTTTTCAAAAATCCTATTGCAGATCCAGAGACTATTTATTTCACAGGGGCCCAAGGGCATTAAGGCTTCTACTGCTAAAAATCCTACCTCTTCCGATAGAGAATCCAGGGCGCTGGATAGATGGGGTAAAAAGGTTTACACTTCAGCAACCTTGGTCAGTAGAGCTTTAAACTGCCAATTTCATATGTTAAAATATCAGCAACATGTTATTGGACTGCTTAAACAGAAAATTATGTTGATTCCTGACTGTGTGGAAAATAGATTTACAGGATTTAATGCATTCTGCTGAACAAGTTGGAAAACATACTTTGCAATGTGGTTTTGATTCTTTAGAGGCCTCTTGCCGGGCTGCTGCTACTGGGTCTGTGCTTAGAAGGCAGGTTTGGCTTAAGGAGCAATCTTTGCCTAATCATGTTAAAGCTAAATTGTTGGATGCTCCTTTAAATCAGGACCGCTTGTTTTACAACAAGGCTGAAGAAGTTATTAAAAAGATGGAAGATAAAGCTAAATCTATGCAAACTGTTAAAGATTTTTTACAAGTTCAGCCTCCTAGATTTAGTAGGCACTGGCCCTCTAAGAATTGGTCCTTTCCAGCCCCTTCCAGGTCTTCTCAAGCCAAATCCAGACACAGCAAAAACCCCAGGTTTCAGTCCCAGGGGACTCACAGAACTAAGGAGTGGGGGGCCTCCACTTCCAAATCTGGGAATAACAAGACTCCCCCCATGGTAAACTGTCTCATTGACTTCCTTTTAAAATTTCCAAGCACTTATCTTCTGACTGCCCATTTGGGGGGGAAGATTGTTCTTCATGCAAAGAACTGGGAGCTCATTACCCAGGACAAATGAGTTTTAAATATAGTGTCCCAGGGATACGGATTTCATTTCCACAAGTTGCCAATGCCAAGTGGGTGGCCAGACCTACCCCCAAATCAGTGAGCTGAGGCTCAAAAACAAGTACTTTCTCTCTTAAACATGGGGACTATTCAATTGGTACCAGAAGAGGAAAAGGGACAAGGTTTCTACTCAAGACTTTTCCTGATACCCAGAAAAGACAAATCATGGCGTCCTGTCCTGGACCTGTGTACTCTAAACACCTTTCTGGACATTCCAAAATTCAAGATGCTGACTCTACACCAATTACTCCCTATGCTAGGCAAAGATGCCTGGTTGGCAACCCTAGATTTAAAAGAAGCATACCTGCACATCCCAATCAGGGAATCTTGCAGAAGATACCTATGCTTCAAAGCAGGCTACATGCACTATCAGATGTCCATTGTGTTTCACTGTTGCAGTCATGACTGTAGGGTTCTCCCCTGCCGGCAGGCAGCCCTCGGTCGGCCAGAATCCCAAAGTCTGGGTCTGGCGTCGGCTGTTCAACCATGCTCCCTGACGTCAGAGTGCCAGGAGTACAAAGCTGACAGCCGACGCTATCTTCTCCAGTCTTTCTTGCCGTGCGGTTATAGCAGTTCGGAAGTACCGGTCGGCTCACTCCTGACGAATTTTTCTGATATACTTCGATCCGAAGATTTTCTTCTCCACTCAAAGCTAAGTACCCCGTTGGGGAAACTTTTTTCTTGCTCCTCTCCGATTTCAGAAAAAGTTAATAATTGTATTTCATGTGGGAAGCAAATACCTCATAAGGATTTTCATTCTTACTGTATTCCTTGCTTAGGCCCTGACCACGACGTAACTAGTTGTCGGTTTTGTGCTAGATTCAATCAACGTACAATTAAGCGAAGGTACAATTTTGCTTTTCATTACTTCGGTAGACGCTTTAACTACAAAATGTCGTCGGATACGGTCCCGGCTACCGGAGTTCACAAACGTCGCATGGATAAAGACAGGCCTCCGAGGTCCAAATCTGATGATAGTGCATAAGCGGAGCCAGCTTCAGGTTCGGCCGTCGTCAGTGAGGCGCTTTTGCAGCCCCTGTCGTCAGCTATTTCAGAACCGACGGCCGAAACGGACTCTCATGAGGAGCCAACCAGGCCTTTAAATATTTCTGTTGCAGGACCTTCGGACAATGCTCCTTCAGATGGGTCCGGAGCCGCTGTGCAGGTACCGGCTTCCGAAGGGGTTTTCAGGCCTACTCAGCTACTAGTAAAGGCAAAGCCAAAGACAAAGGCAAAGACTCCTTCTAAATCAAAGACTACAACACAGGCCTCTTCTGAACCAGCTCCCAAGTCACAGAAACAGTTACTCAAGATGGCGGAGGATTTAATGATTAGGGGTTCTCATCCCCCTCCAGATAAAAGGCCAAGGCAGGATGTTTATTATGATTCCTCTGATCAGGCTTCTGTTTCCTCAGTTTCTTCTTCTGATCAGGAATATTCTTTCCCTCCTTATGAGGATTCTGATGCTGAAGAATCCATTCCTTCAGCTTCTCCCCCTGAGGATTTCTCTTTTGGGGAAACTTTGCATGAAATGAGGGAACATTTCCACTGGGAAGGACAGGAGTATTCGGAATCCACGAAAAGACTGAGGGATTTTCTTCTTCTTCCCCAACATAGACCCCTGGCTATTCCTCCTGTTTTGGATATTGTGGATGATGCCTTTTCGGAGGCTAACTTAACCCCTGACTCTTTTCCTCCTGCTCCTGTTAAGCCTGATAGATATTACAGGGTTCCTGATTCCCATCGGTTTTTATACAAGAACCCTTCTGCTGACCCTGAAACCATTTCTCAGGGTCCTAAGGGAGTTAAGGCCGCTTCTGCCAAAAATCCCATTCCTACTGAAAAGGATTCTCGATCCTTAGAAAGATGGGGCAAAATGGTGTACACTTCTGCTACTTTGTCCATTAGGGCTTTAAACTGTCAGTTTCATATGCTTAAATACCAGCAATTTCTCTTGTCTGTCTTAAAACAAAAGCTTACTGCCATTTCTGCCTGTGCAGATGATAAGGAATTACATGACTTATTGCATGCCACTGAACAGGTTGGGAAGCATGGTTTACACTGTGGATTTGATGCCTTGGAGGCTTCTTGTAGGGCTGCTGCCTCTGGCACAGTCATTAGAAGGCATGCATGGCTAAAGGAACAAAATTTGCATGAACAAGTAAAGGCTAATTTATTGGATGCTCCTGTTCAGCATAATGTTTTGTTTGGATCAAAAGCTGAAGAGGTGATTAAAAAGATGGAGGATAAGGTGAAATCCATGCAAACAGTTAAAGATTTCTTACAAGTACAGCCACCTAGATTTAGTAGGAATTGGCCTTCAAAAAATTGGTCCTTTCCCACTTCAGACAGGCCTCAGAGGGGTAGATATAGACGCTCCAGAGGGAGGCCTCAAACACAAGCTGCTTATAGACCAAGACAGTGGATTGCTTCCACCCCTAGGGGAGGAGAGGACAGGTCACAATCTCAAAGGAAACAAACTCAATGACTCCCTCTGTTGGGCTACAGGAACCTCTTGCCTGTAAGCCCCTCTCGGAGGAAAACTCTCTCGTTTTTATCAAAATTGGACTCAAATAACCCAAGACAAGTGGGTTTTGGATGTGGTTTTAAGAGGTTACAAATTCCATTTTCATACCTTGCCAAGGCCAAGCAGATGGCCAGACCTTCCAAAACATCAATGGACAGAGGCCTTAAACCAGGTGGAAGCTCTTTTGGCTATGAATGCCATAGAACTGGTTCCTCTTTCATAGATGGGAAAAGGTTTTTACTCAAGGCTCTTTCTAGTCCCAAGGAAGCAAAACTCATGGAGACCCATTCTGGATCTGTAGGTCTTGAACACCTTTCTAGAGATTCCAAAATTCAAGATGCTTACTCTACAGCAGCTACTTCCAATGCTGTCCAAAGATGCATGGATGGTAACTTTGGATTTAAAGGAGGCATATTTACACATTCCCATCAGGCAGGATCACAGAAAATACCTTGGGTTCAAGGCCGGATCGAGGCACTTTCAATTCTCTGCACTGCCCTTTGGATTGTCTACTGTGCCCAGGGTCTTAATAATGTCTGGCTCCAGTAGTAGCTTACTGCAGACTCAAGGGAATTCAAATTTACCCTTATCTGGACGATTGTCTAATTCAGGCAGACAGCAAGGATGTCTTACTCCAGCATCTAGAATTTGTACAGAACCTCCTCAAGTTCCTGGGATTCTCTGTAAACATAAAAAAGTCAAATTTGACACCATCACAACAGATAACTTTTGTGGGTGCACTTCTAAACTCCACAACCCAGATGGCATTTCTGACATCCGAAAAACAATTACAGCTGGCTTCAACTTTCAGAACCTTGGCAACTCTAACTCAACTATCTGCAAGGAAATTCCTGCAGGTTTTGGGTTACATGGCCTCCTGCATCCTTCTCATACCGTATGCAAGACTACACATGAGGAAAATACAGTGGTACCTAAAAGTGTATGGTCTCAGCATTGCCACAGTTTAGACATACTGATCTCCATCCTTCCTTGCCTTCAAAAGGAATTTCTTTGGTGGTCCAGGGCATGTGCTCTAAACAAAGGGAAACCCTTCCGTTTGCCTCCTGCCACTCAGATTCTAACCACGGACACCTCGGATTATGCTTGGGGAGCCCATTTTCAGGGCAATTGTCTGCAGGGCCTTTGGACAAAGGATCAGAAGCACCTGCATATCAACTTAAAGGAAATGTTAGCCGTTCAGAAAGCTCTATTGGCCTTCAGGAATCTTTTACAACCAGGACAACTGCTAATACGGACAGACAACACCACAGTTATGTGATACATAAACAAGCAAGGGGGATCTCATTCCTACCCCCTTTGCAGACTAGCCATGGATCTATGGAACACAGCTCTAGCTTGCAATCTGGATCTTCAAGCTCAGTTTCTACCAGGGAAACAAAACTTCCTGGCAGACAGTCTGAGCAGAAACCTTTCGGATCCACACGAGTGGATGCTGGACACCAAAATATTCAGGATGATAACAGCAGTCTGGGGATGTCCTCACATAGACCTCTTTGCATCCCATCTCAATCATCAACTACAGAATGTTTGTACCAGGAATTTCCACAGAAAAGCTTGGAAAGTGGATGCCCTGTCATTCAGTTGGAGGAACCTCTCGGGATATGCCTTTCCGCCTCTTCCTCTTCTTCCACGGGTTTTATTGAAGATAAAACAGGACAAGCCCAAGATGATAATCTTGCTGGCTCCAAATTGGCCTCGGCAGTTTTGGTATCTAGCTCTAAAAAACCTATGCCTGGAACCCCCTTGGGTTTTACCTCAGTCTTCGAACCTTCTGTCCCAACATCAGGGTCAGGTTCTACACTCTCATGTCAGAACTCTCAGCCTGGCGGCCTGGTTAATCCAGGGCCTTTGATTTCTTCTTTACTACCCAAGCAGGTTATGGATGTCATTTTAGAAGCCAGACGTCCTAGCACTAGAAAATCTTATGCAGGAAAATGGAAATGATTTTGTTCCTGGATGCAGGCTCAGGATTCTGATCCTCTTCTTCCTAACATTACTTTAATTTTACTTTACTTGACAGATCTCTTACATAAGGGTCTCTCTTTCTCTTCCATTAAGATACATGCCTCTGCTATTTCTGCTCATTATAATACAGACCCTCCCATCTTTTCCCACCAGCTCATGAGACAGTTTCTCAGAGGAGCTAAGAACTTAAGACCTCCTAGATCTCCCATTCCTGCTTGGGATCTCAACTATGTTTTGGAAAAACTAACCTTGCCTCCTTTTGAGCCTGCTGCCTCTTCTGACATCAAGTTTTTATCTTGGAAGACAGCTATCCTGTTAGCCCTAACCTCTGCCAGGAGAGTTTCAGAGTTACAAGCTCTTATGGCTGTGGAACCTTATATTATTTTTCATCAAGACAGGGTATCTTTGAGGACTAATCCTACCTTCATGCCTAAGGTGGTTTCCAAAGTGGCTTTAAATCAAACTATCCACTTGCCAACCTTTTTTTCTCACTCCTCAAAATAAAGGGGAAAGGATCTTACATTCCTTGGATGTACACAGACAACTACGTTTTTACCTGAACAGAACCAAGGACATCAGAAAATCAGAACAATTGTTTGTTTCTTATGCTTCAAGTTCCCAAGGTAAAGCCATTTCAAAACAGACCATTTCTAAATGGATTGCTCATGGAATCAGATTTTGTTATTCTCACCATGGAAAGCAAATCCCAGGGAGTATACGGACTCATTCCACCAGAGCTGCTGCCACTTCTGCCTTCCTCAGGAGTTCCTACCAAGGACATTTTGGAAGCTGCAACTTGGAGTTCAGTGCATACTTTTCTAAGCACTACAATGTACCTCTCTAATCTAAGTCTAGGGCAGGCTTTGCCTCTGCAGTCTTGCAGGGCCTTTTAGCTGCCCTTCCTCTTTATGACCACCTCCCTTTCTTTCAGCTTTGGGATTCTACCCTACAGTCATGACTGCAACAGTGAAACACGATGAACATAGTACAGTTGTGTACACCTACCATAAATGTAGATGTTCGAGTGTCTTCACTGTTGCAGTCTGTTCCTCCCTCCTGTCCCTCTTATTTTTACTTTTGTGTCTTTCCTTTTTTCACCATTCTTCTGAGGTGTATTTGCAAAGGTTATGGGACCTTTTTCATTTTGGGACTCCTGACATCTGGGGCAAGAAAAACTGGAGAAGATGGCGTCGGCTGTCAGCTTTGTACTCCTGGCGCTCTGTCAGGGAGCATGGTTGAACAGCCGACGCCGGACCCAGACTTTGGGATTCTGGCCGACCGAGGGCTGCCTGCTGGCAGGGGAGAACCCTACAGTCATGACTGCAACAGTGAAGACACTCAAACATCTACATTTATGGTAGGTGTACACAACTGTACTTTCTCTGCAGTGCCCTTTGGCTTATCTACTGCGCCTAGGGTATTCAGGAAGTGCCTAGCTCCAGTTATTGCATTTTGCAGGCAAAGAAGTATTCAAATATACCCATACCTGGACGATTGTCTAATTCAGGCAGAAAGCCAGGACATAGTTTTGAATCATCTCGCCTTTGTAAAAAGGGTTCTAACTTGCCTGGGGTACACCATAAACTAAATGAAATCACAATTGGTACCCTGTCAACAAATTACATTCCTGGGACCAAGCTTGAATACAACTTCCCAGATGGCTCATCTCACGCCAGAAAAGCAAATTCATTTGACAACCTACTTCAAACAAGTGGCCACAAAAACCCTGCTATCTGCAAGACAAACACTGCAAGCCTTGGGGTTCATGGCTACCTGCATTCTTCTAATTCCATATGCAAGACTGCATATGAGGAAACTACAGTGGTATTTAAAAAACAACTGCGGTGGTGGTGCTGCGGTAGCATTGTCGCCTCACAGTAAAACGTTTTCCTGTTCGATTCTCAGCCAGAGCGTCTTCTGTGTGGAGACATGTGTGAAGGGGCATAACTTAGTTGAAGGTTGTGCGTCAGGGCCGGCAACTCAGCACGTAAAAATCTACTGCCAATCATTAGTGGACTGGAGTTCTGCTGTGGCGACCCCTAATCGGGAAAAGCCGAAAGACACAACAACAGCAACAGTGGTATCTAAAAAGCCTATGGAGTCAACATTCTCACAGCCTAGAAACAATGATTCCTATCATACCTTGCCTACGCCTAGAGTTCCTTTGGTGGGCAGAGGCCTGCCACCAAAACAAGGGATTACCTTTCACACCACCCCCTGCTACCCAAACCCTAACAACAGATGCATCAGACTATGCATGGGGGGCTCACCTGGCAGGGAAGTGCATTCAGGGCAAATGGAACCAAGTCAAATGCACCTGCATATCAATCAAAAAGAAATGTTAGCTGTACAGAATGCTCTGACAGCCTTCAAGGACTACATTCGTCCAGAACAACTAATGGTAAAGACGGACAACACCACAGTTATGTGGTACATAAATAAGCAGGGTGGTACACATTATTACCCCCTCTGCAGACTAGCCATGGCATTGTGGGACACAGCCTTGAGCTACCAAGTGCACGTACAAGCTTAGTTCCTGCCAGGAAAATTAAATACACTGGCAGATGGACTAAGCAGAAACCTCATGGACTCCCACGAGCAGAAACTGGAACCAAGGATTTTCAACATGTTGACAAGCGAATGGGGGAGCCCAGATATAGACCTGTTTGCCTCCCACCAGAACTACCAACTGGACAAATTTTGCACAAGGACTCCCCACAAACAAGCTTGGAAAGTGGATGCTCTGTCCTTCAGCTGGAAAAACCCATCAGTCTATGCCTTCCCCCCGCTGCCTCTGCTCTCCAAAGTACTACTAAAAATCAAACAGGACAAACCAAAGATGATTTTGATTGCTCCCGACTGGCCGCGCCAACACTGGTGTACCCCCTCCTCTGCAGTGTGTCACTGTTATCTCCATGGCACCTGCCTCAGACTCCTTCCCTGCTGTCTCAGCAGGAGAACCAGATTCTGCACCCTCATCTTCCAACACTGAACCTTGCAGCCTGGCTAATTACTTAAACTCTTCCTTACCATCCCTCAGCAAACCTGTGATGGATGTCATCTTAGAGGCAAGGAGGCCTAGTACTACAAAATCTTACACTGAAAAATGGAAAAGATTCTGTGGCTGAAACCAGTCTCAAGGGATGATCACAGCAGTGCCCAATTTATCTCAGATTTGCTTCACAAGGGCCTGCCTTTTTCCTCCATTAAAATCCATGCCTCAGCCATTTCAGCTCATTATAACACAGAACCTCCCCTCTTCTCTCATCCACTGCTCAAGCAGTTCCTCAGGGGAGCCAAAAATATGAGACCAGCCAGGAGAGCTCCAACCCCAGCCTGGGACCTTAACTTTGTATTGGAGAAACTCACTCTACCTCCTTTCGAGCCAGCTGCTACTGCAGACTTAAAATTTCTTTCTTGGAAAACTGCTTTCCTTTTAGCAATCACTTCAGCTAGGAAGGGTATCTGAATTACAGGCCCTTATGGCAGTGGAACCTTTCATCACCTTTCATGCGGACAGGGCGTCACTCAGAACCAATCCATCCTTCATGCCCAAGGTGGTATCCAGTGTGGCTCTTAATCAGTCCATTCATTTGCCAACCTTCTTTCCCAATCCACAGAACAAAGGGGAACAGATACTGCATTCCTTGGATGTGCACAGACAACTTAGATTCTACTTGGACAGGACTAAACCTCAAAGAAAATCTGAACAACTGCTGGTAGCATTTGCTGCAGGGGCAGAGGGGAAGGCTATTTCAAAATGAACCATTTCTAAATGGATAAGCCATTGCATTAATTTCTGCTATAAGCACCATGGAAAACCTATCCCCCAGGGGATCAGATCTCACTCCACCAGGGCTGCATCTACTTCTACAGCCTTTCTCAGAGGCGTTCCTACCAGGGACATCCTAGAAGCTGCTACCTGGAGTTTTGCCAATGTTCTCTAAATCCAGAGCTGGCTTTGCCACTGCAGTCTTGCAGGTCCTTATAGCTGGCCCTAATGCTATCTAAACTCCTCCCAACCATAGCTTTGGGAATCTACCCAAATGTAATGACTGCAACAGTGAAACATGAAGAACATAGTACAGTTGTGTACACTTACCATAAATGTAGATGTTCAAGTGTATTCACTGTTTCAGTCCTGGTTACCCTCCCTCCTGCCCCCTTTCTTCTTTTGGCTGTACCTCTACTTTCTTTTACTATGCTTAAAAGCCTTTTTGGTGTATTTGCCTTTTTATTGGAGGTATACCTTTGTGTTATTATGTTTAATTGCTTCCCATTAGTGGGGCACCTGACATCTAGGGCAAGAAAAACTGATGTAATGGCGACGGCTGCATGTTTTATATCCCTAATGACCTGACATCATGGAAGAAGGTACAGCAACCGATGCAGGACCCAAGACTTTGTTAATCAGGCCGACTGAGGGCAACCTGCAAGCAGATTACCAAAATGTAATGACTGCAGCAGTGAATACACTCGAACATCTACATTTATGGTAAGTGTACACAACTGTACTTTACCTTGCATACTAACCCTGTCCTTATTTACCTAAAGTCGTCTCTGAAGCAGACATTAATTACGTAATCAACGTATCTGTATTCTTTCATAAATTTAACCATAAAGAAGAATGCAATGTGATAGTGTTCAATCTCGCCGTTTGTTCTTACACATGGGTTCGGAGCCGATCCTCGGCATGCGTGTATTTCCTATTCTAGCTTGAGGCTCTCTCCTTAAGAAAAAAGACGACCGGATACCCACAAAACCCTAATTATTTACCTCCCCTTTTAGTTTGCAGCTGCTCTGTTTTACAGCTTGGGATCTAGCCAATGCTAAGTTTTAGATATAACTACAGATGATATATTAACTTATTTATTTAAGACTTATTTACTTTTGGTGACATAGTTATTGTGTGTGTCTAAATAGAAATTTGACCTTTTTTCTCTTTAATTAAACTTGTTAGAGTTAATTTTACTTTCTTCCCCTCAAGATTGACAACCCATTCTGACTTATTACCGGGATTCCGTTGCCAGTGGTGGATTTGTCCTCTCGGTTCTCACTTGGACTTTTTTCCTCCCTCTACTCTTTAGGAAATCTAACTCAGGTAAGAAGCGTAGTGTTCAATGCCAAAAATGTTATTAAGGGAACCATGATCATGCTCTCTACCTGCAACTCTCCCTCTCCCGAGGACTGGACTGTTCTTCACCTCACTGAGCCCAGGGAATCGGCTCTCGAATAAACTCGAGTACTCGAAGACCCGGGGTTATTAAAGCCTTGCTTTCCAGGAGGCTCTGGAACCTTCCCTTCACCTCGGGCAATCCTCGCCTCGATGGAGTCCTCGTGCCCACTCTATTGGCTCAGGCTCTTGGGAGCGTCGTCTCAAGTTCCATTCTTTCGAGGCCGCTTGTTCTGGTGGTGTCAGTTGTGTGCAGAAGAGGTTGACATTCTTGATGGATCCGGTGGGTCCCTCGACTGGAGCTTTGGGTCTGCTCCGTCTTGGTTCCATTCGACCCCGTCTTCATTCATTCGATCCGATAATCGTCTTTCTGGATCGTGTGGCAGAGAAGTTATTGGAGCAGTGGCCTATCAGGAGCCCCGCGTTTCCACCAGTTGGTGTGAGCTCCTCCCATTGTCTCCATCCATTCCTCCTCCGCTCCAGACCTTCCAACTGTGCCGCTGGAAGAGTTGAGTCTTCTGATTGTGCCTCTTCCTCCTCAGAACCTTTTTTTCGGTCTGTTCTCTCCCTCTCGACTCGATCCGATCCGGCTGGTCTCGGATGCCGACAATCTCCTTGGTTCGGGGCGAGACAACGAACTCGGCGTGAGTTCTTCCCTTTTCTCCTCGGGGCCTCGCGATTCGGCGAGGCGGCTCGGTCCTCGATCTCGATGCCCGATTGCTCAGGGCCAATCCCTTCATCCACCCACGGGATTCATCTAATTCTTGACTCGGGACCCAGGGCCCTTCGATCGGGTAGGAGGTGTACCCTGCAGACAACCCCTCCCACCTTACCTCTCTCCCAGGAAAAGGGCCGTCCTCCTCCTCTCCCACGGCTACATCCCACAAGAATTCCGGTGTCAGCCACCTCCTGGAGCTTCTCTTCCTCCCGGAGGCTAGCCCGGATCTGCCCACGTCCCAAAGAAGTCCCAGATTGTGAGATCCTAAGAGGAGAGAGGAAATCCTGAGAACAGGGCTGATCGATATGAGATGAGCTTGGATTGAAGGTATCTGCACCTAGTTCCCTTCTGGGATGCTCTTTTCTGACATACCTGAGATCCTGAAACAGAGGTGAGACCATCGGACTTCTACCCCTGAGGAGAGTGAGTCAGTCTTGAAGTTCCCCATTCGTCCCCAGGAAGCCCCTCCCCTAGGGTCACGAGTTCCAGATGAATTAATGGAACTTATTGCGGGAAGAGTGGGAAACATCCTGACACAGTGGCATCCACCCCTAGGAAGCCCAATACTGATCACTGCAGGACAAAACTCCACTAATAAAAGGAGTTGCTATGGTGGTGCTATATGCCCAAATTTGACAGGATGTAGGAGCCCACAGAATCTTCTAGTCAAAGAGTTGTCTTTTACCTTATTCAGGGACTATGGGGAGGTATGGGAGCGCATGAAAGTAGGGTGGCTTTTAATACCCTTACCTCCAGACTTTGACCCACTTTAGAGCTACAGACTCATCCATTGTGAACTGGGGGAGTGAGGCTGATCTACTACTTGCTCTGGTTCAGAGTGACGGGCGCAACAATACCGATTTGGTATTGTGAACTTCAAGTCTAGGCTTATCCATTACGCGGCCCGGAGTTCGTCTTCCTTCTTTAGCAACTGGCGATTGCTTGCTGAACAAGTCTGGCTAAACCGCAGACTTGAAGCTTTCCTTTCAAGTCTTCCTTCACTAACGCCCACTTTCTTTGGCAAAGGTTCTCTTCCACAAAAACCCGGTTTCGACCCCACCCAAGGGTCTGAAAAATGTCGTTTCGAAAACCATGCCCCTCTAGAGTAGGCAAGGGGGCCCAGACCGGAAGACAAAGGTTTTGAGACAGGAAAAAATGTGGTTTAAGACAGAGGGGCAGAACCCAGGCACAAGGGTGATGGGCCTTCTAGAGGCAGAGGAGGCAGAGGTGGAAGGAGCCGCCACGGGGGTCGGGTTCGCAGAATCAAGGTGCCTGCGGAGGGTCCTGACTAACCTTGACTGGGTCCTGTCTGGCCCGAAGGTTTACAGAATATAGCAACTTAGGCTAAACAGCCTGCCAAAGACAGGCAGGCAGAAAGGGTAAACATACAAGAGTGGGTAAAAAGGCATGGTTACCTCTAGTTACAGCTTGCCAAAACTATCCTATCCATTCAAAGAAAGCCAGAACCCACCACAGCTTCTAAACTTCCAAAGAAAGTAGGCTATAGAAATTCCAAAAGTGCCAAATGGACCAAATCAACTTCGGAACTTCGACCAGACCCTTGAGATTAAGATTCCTTTGAAAACAAAAGAAACAGCCATTCTGGACTAAGGACTGGACCTAGAAAGATCAATACAACTATCAAGACTCAAAAAGATCGAATGGTCACTTCAGTGATCCTTCCATTGCAGAGATGCTGCGACTGGATGTAGAGGATGCATCTAAGTTTTATACTACCCCCACAGATGCATCCAGCCCATCTTTCATCGCCCAGGGTCCAGTGTCAGTTTCTCACTTTCCTGACTGCCCTTCTGCCTTACCTCTGACCCCACGACTGGCCTTCTTCACACCGCAGTGCCAAGTGGTAGTGTTTCCACTTGAGATGCCTGGGATTCCAGTTGTTTCCAGTATCTCCACGACTGGCACCTTTCTGCTTCAGACAGTACACACCACCGAAAATACCTTCACTACACTCTTCAACTGTGTATTTCAGTAGGAATTTCAAGTAAACTACAAATCCTTACTACAACTCATCACAAGCATATCTTATTTCTTCTTTTGTCCAGGAACATCAGTTAACTTCCTCCACAAAAGAAAGGATACCTCATACTCAGACTCACAATCTTCTTCTTCTTTTCTCCAGAAATCTAAAGCAACCCTTGGGAGGACTCATTTGGACTTCTGTTGCTCCAATCTTATTGCAATACCCTTGGGGAAGCACCCACTAGAGTCCTACAATGGCTACTGTTTGCACAATGGTGGTTCCAAACACACCTGATATGGAGACTATTCTTACACAACACACCAAAAAGACCGTTGCACTGGTGGCTTTCAACTTGCAACGGGGCATCTTCCACGCCTTGTGCTACCGCCTACAGGGACAGGACTGACCAAGTGGGTGGCATCAATGAGGGCATCTTAATGGGACAGACAGTCCAATTGCAATGACAATCCTTAGAGTACAATCTGCACACTATTGTTCTAGATCTGAGAAAAGTATTTCAAACGTGACACCATAACAAAGCTTCTTCCTCTGGGAACTATTGCAGTGCAGGCCAGCAAGTCTGGAATAACTGGTACATAGGAACAGAAGAGGCAAAGGGGGATAGCTCCGCACCATCCATGGTCATCTGGCGCCATAGCCACGGGGTCAGCTTTCTGTGTGACACATCCGAGGAGTCATGTCGCCCGTTAGGCGCAGCAGGCGTGCAAAAAATAGTCAGTGGTCCTAAAACAGTCAGTTGCGACAGTTTGCGCTTTATGCGTGTTCCCAACCTTTCAGCTGCTTAAATGCAGGAGCCTCCAGGCCCTGCCCAGGGCTGCTATACCCCTCCAGGGGCGCTCCTGATTCCTGCACATTGCCTCCTGATCCTTCTCTCAAAGTCCCTCCATCCTCCCCTTCCCCTGATCTCAATCTTTCCAAAAGCCAGCCCAACCTACAGGACACAAATTTCCTTCCCTTCCATTCTGTCTGGTGTGATTGGTTCCCTTCCTTCCATAACACTGGCCGTTGAGGATGACTGGATCCTGAGCCCAGAGCCAGATCTATTGACTCACTCTCCATGGGCTCAGCTTCTTGGCTGTCCTCTCCCCTGTGGCAGCTCCCCTTCTCTTTCCTAACTTAGCCAACTTCTATCTTCTTTCAGTTCATAAAGCCCTACTATTAGTGGCTTCTCAGCTTTACTCACTACTAAAACATATACTAGTGCTGGAGTAAATGGGTATTCTGTTATAGCTCACAGCAAGTGGACCCTGTTTGTTTTCCCTTGAATAAAATATTCAGGTTTTAGAGTCCTGTTCCATCAGGTTGCTTCTTGGCTGCCATTAAGACATTAATTTCAGCTGCCATTAATTTCTATGGTGGAGAATGTGGCTCTCCTGTTTATGCCCAGCTTTTTTGTAAAACCTTTTAAGGGCTTTTCATAATTAGACCACACCACCAATCTCTCTCCCTCAGTTGGAGTCTAAACTTTATTATTATCAAGGAGATCTGCCTTATTGAAAGCCTCCCCTCTCCTCCCATTGAAATTTTGTCATGGAAGACTCTCTTTTTTTTAATCTATACATCCGCTCTTAGGTGGTCTGACCTCATCAACTCCTCTAATTAAACTTATTTTCTCTTTCACTCTTTCAGACAGGACCTTTTTTCTCTTTGTCCTTCCTTCCTAAAGTTTCCATTGAATTTATTACTTCAGTCAATTGGATACCCACATTCTTCGAAATCACTAAAAAAAAATTAGGTATATTGATAAAATATAACTCCACAGACAAGATAGTTTTGGATGATAGAAAGAAATCAACAAGAACATCAGAGTTTGTGGCTTTTGCTGATAACAGAAAAGAAAATGAGTGTTAACTTGTAGAACTCTTTCTAAGTGGTTAACTGATTATCATCTATGTATGTCTTTCTTCAGATCAAACTCTTTTTGCACAAAAACAAGGACATTCATCAAATCAATCTGTCTACATCCCTGCACAGCTCAGCTCGCCCTACCACTATTTTGTTTCTAGGCGGCGGCTGCTTGGTCTAAACCTACATATCTATTTCTCATTATAAATAAGGTAGACAAGGTTTCTAGGATTTCTAGGGACAGGAAAGCTCTGTGCTCAAGAGCGTCCTTTCGTGAGGAACAAAGAGACAAGGGGAGCTAGGGGTGGAAGAACAACAAGGGCTAGAACGGCGAGATTGAACACTATACGCTCACCAAGTTGTGTCATTGGGAGTGTTCCATGTGTTCTTACCATCTGGTTTCCCACCCTCCCTCCCCCGCAAGGAAGAGCCAGAAGAGCGTTCAGTTTGGTGCCTGGTCTGGGCACTACTATTGCAGGCATTCTGCGTCTAGTATATAGTTATATATTATGTATATATATGTATATATATGTATATTATATTAGACTCTTAGTTTCTGTGCATGTGATATTGTATTGAGTGTGTACTCTCTGACTGCTGGTTTGTACACTAAAGATGGAGGTAAAGGCAGAGGGGTTGTGTTGGTATTAGGTTGTCTCGAGCTCTTTCTCGATTAAGAGTTTAGCGGCCGACACGGGCAGGATGCGGCTCGAACCCATGTGTAAGAACAAAGGCGAGATGAACACTCCACATGGAACGTTATGGTAAGGACATAACTTCTATTTCTTCTCTTTTAGATGTGCATAGCCAACTTCATTTTTATTTACATAGGACTAAGGAATTTAGAAAATCTGGCCAATTGTTTGTTTATTTTTCCAGTAACAAACTAGGATTACCTGTTTCAAATACTTTACTAGCCAAATGGATTACAGATTGCATTTCTTACATTTACTCTTACAGGTTTAGCCTTAACGAGACAGCTAAGGACACAATCAACTAGGTCAACAGCTGCTTTTTGGGCCGGAGCCTCCATTGATATTTGTGCAGCTGCAACTTGGTCTAATGCTCATACCTTTATTACTCATTACAAGTTGGATATCATCTCCAGAAACGAGTTAAATTCAGAACATCCTTCCATGAGGGCCACCAAAGGTTTTCGTAGCTGGGGACTCTTGTCCCATTCATTGAAGAATTGAATGAAAATGACAACATCATATATAAAGGTTATGTACTTGCCATAGCTATGCATCTGTGTTGTCCATTTTCATTCATCCTTGACTTGTGCCATATCTTTGAGAGAGATCTGATGGAAATTTTTTCTTAAGAAGAACAGTTCCAGTTTGAGCCCTTGTTCTATTAATGTTCTCTTATCTTTATTATTTCTATATTAATTTCATTAGTTGTCATATTTTGAGTAGCAACAAACTTGATCTGAGGTTTTTCAGTGGTCAGGGTCATTATGGGTAAAAAAGGAGGAGTAGGAGAGTCAGATCCTAGTATCTGGAGTAATGTGGCTGAGTCGTGTCCGAACCCATCCATTGAGGAAGAATGAAAATGGACAATACTGATGCATAGTGAATGGTGAGTACATAGCTTTAATTTTTGTAGCTTTTACTATTAATGAAATCTTTATTGTAACATAGTTAGATAAATTCAAGATTCCTGGTTAGTTATTAAACAGATGGCAATAATACAATGCACTTGTATTAATTTGTGTAGCTCAGCCTTCTTGCTGTCATTTAATATTATTATTATTATTATTATATCTACATCACTATGGGATAGTAATAAGACATATGAACTGCTGTACTGTTTCACTACCTGTGTGCTGGAACAGGCTGGATGGATGCATCCATCCATCCATCCATCCATTCACATCTCCTTGTGACCTGCCAGAATAGCCCCAGTTCAAAAGAAGTTTGGTGTTTGCACAGCCACTTCATGTTGGACTTCTCCAGTTTGTGCTGAACCCATTTCAACATGCTTGAGTAGTTTTAGAGTTGTTAACATTAAATAACCTCTTTTTCTTGCTGCTTGTCCATAATTCTTCTTTATTATGCTGGTTTTCTTTTTTTCTTTGTTACCCTTTAAGTGCTTGCTGTTTAGTGCAGACTAGCAACCTTTTGGTAAATTTTTATTATAGCAGTCTTAGTGGTTATAATTATAGATCTGATATTGTCAGTTTTCATTCATTCTTGACTGATGGATTCGGTTCCAACCTCTCGGAAACCGACTTGGCTGTTATATATAGCTCACGCCAGTCAGAAACTCTCGAGCTAAGGCTCTACCCACAATGTCTTTCTTCCTATTACCTCAGATCTCATTTGCCGCGTAGAAAATTGGATGCGTCAGCCGATGCTCTCAACTAAGTGCTTTAAAATTTCCATTTTCATTGTCGTTTGTATCAATATTTGATTAAAACTCTATTTCTCTTACTGGATAGTTTCTGTACCTTGTTTTTGACTGTATGGCTGCTTTCTGACCGTTTCTACTCACCCCCTTTTGCCTTACGGTAACTCTTATTACCATCATTGGTAACAGTCCCCCTCCCTTTCTTTATTACCGTTGGTAGTCTTAGATACCATTGTTGGTATCCTTTTCCCCTTTTCTCCTTTTACCCATTTGGGTATTTTTTTCTATACCATTGTTGGTATATCTATTAAAAAAATAAATAAATAAATAATTTCTTCCTTTGTGTGTGTGAGATCCAACTGTTTTTTTGGTATGGCGGAGAAACAAAAGGGGACATCGGTTTCATGCAGTGTTAGGACTGTGGCAGAAAGATGCCCAATCCTGATGGGCATCTTTCTTGTGTGTACTGTTTGGGTGCCCCTCACTTGGACATAACTTGTAGTATTTGTCAGGGCTTTAGTGCCCGTACTTTAGCAGAGAGGCGCAATAAGCTTATCTCAAAAGGCTTGTTGAAATATCCCTTTACTGAAGCCTTACCTAAGGCAGAGACTTCAGAATCTCCAAAGCCAGATGTGGAGAAAAGAAGCCACTCTGTGCTGACCTCTCCTACGCCACATGAAGCAAAGTCTCAAAAATCGCAGGTTACTACGGTTTCTTCGGAACCGAAAGCCAAAGTACTGAAAGTGACAGTATCACCACCCCAGCGCTGAAAACTAATAAATCCACATTGGTGCCGTCAGTCATTGAACTGACACAAACCTCTTCAGCACCAACCATTGCTTCAGTGGCACCGACAATAGTTTCTGCACAACCACCACTATCCTCTCATTCGGTTCACATTCCCCTTCCATACAATAGCCTATGGTGCCGAAAGTTGACCGAATAATTATTCCCAAGACTAGATACTCTCCTTTAGTAGACCGATTTTTGGGCCAACAACCAAGCCCATTTCTAGATAGGCCTGAGTCCCCTTAAATGTCATTCCGTTCCTCTAGGAGTCTCTCAGAATTGGACGTAGTCAGATTGGTGGACCAGGTTTTGGCAGCTAGAGGCCTCACTGCACCTTCACAAGCCTTTCTCCCACCCAGAGCCGAGACTTATTCTCCACGGTCTCCACCAGTTTATCCTCCTTTAACCTCTTTGCAGGATTTGCAGCCCCCCCCCCCCACTTCGACGCTTTTGGTACCAGCTACCTCAGTGCCGACGGTAGACTTCACCTCAGTGCCGGAGTCGACTCTGTGGTCTTTGGCTCCTTCGGATCCATCGCACAGCTGGAACTGTGGTTTGGTTGTCAGTTCCAAAATCCTTGGACTGGTTCCAGTTGTTTCCACGGTGCCGTCTATAGCTCTCGGGGCCATGGCAGTTTTGACCCCCTCTCTGGGTGGTGGCTCATCAAGGTGTGACCCCAGATCCAAGGTTGTCTTTCTTGGTTCTCAACTCCCATCCTTCTTTGGCCTGCCCAAAGAGGGATGAGAGTCTGTTCCAACTCACATCCCTCTTTGGGCGGGCCTGCCTTTTGGATTATGGAGAGAGCTTTGGCCTCAGCAGGTTCCCAGTTGGTTCCATCCTCATCAGAGTGCCATATTTTTATTTCATCTGGTTCGTAGCGGTCACAGTCTGCTATGTCTGGACAGCGGGCACAAGAGCTGCAAGACACCTTGGTACAGGGTCACCCCTCTTCAGAGTCCTCCACAGAACCTCCCGCTGAGGAGCCACCCAGTAAGAGTACGTGCAAGAGGAAGCACCTAGATGCTCCAGAAGAATCTGTCACTGAAGACACAGATTACAATGACAGGGAAGGGTCCCCACGGTCACCCCGGAAGATGTCTCTTTTGGAGACATCCTGGAAATGTTAAAACAGAGGGGTGATTGAAAGCTCTCAAACCCATCCTCCAAGGAATCTGTGTTCTTGCAAGCTTTTTGTTCCCGCTCTTCTACTTCTTGGGTGATCCTGCCCACTGACGATCTAATTAAGTTGATCGTTCAATGAGCGTGGAAGGCACCTGACTCCATAAAACCTTTTTCCCAGAGACCAGATAAGATTCTTTCAGCCCCATTGGTCTAAGGGTCTAGCACTGGATGCCATGGTGGTGGCAGCAACCACCAAAAAGGAACTTGCAGCAGTCCATCCTCCTAACTGAGAGTCTTGGATGATGGACAGATTTGGGAAGCGGGTCTTTACTTCAGTGGCCTTCGCTGCTTGGTCCTTGAACTTCTTGGCACACTTTACTAGACTCCAAAGGGATCTGATAACTTAGCTTCCAGACACCCTTGCAGGAGCAGTGTCTGACGGGGTTCGAGATAAGGTTGCCTCTCAACTTGCCACCCTGGAGTCGATCTCAAATTCCTCCATATGGCTTATTACTCATACAGCAGGTACAGGCGTCCTTAAGCGTCATGCCTGGATACACTTGTGTGATTTCGCTGAACCCTTTAAGTCTTCCTTTATCAATGCCCCTGTTGATGGTACTTCCTTGTTTGGCCCGAAAGTCAGAGACACACTGTGGTATTTATTAACTCATTCACTCCGGAGCAGCTCAGAAAATGCTGCCTGCTTACTTCCACCATAGGAACAACAGTGCAGCCTGAGCTCATTTTCAGATAACCAATGTAGCCAAGCGACTTGTAACCAAAGGATGTCACCAACACAGCAAGTATCCCAAAAACAATTTATTTAATGCTTTCATCTTGTGTATATCAAAAGACTTCATCAGAATAAAGAAAAATGTTAAAACCATACAATATAAAGCACCACAAATAAATCACATGATACAATCCCCACCAATAGCATCAAAAATCTAATAAAACAATTAATAAATTGCACAACTGCCTACCTACTAAAAAACAAACATTAAATATAATGAGAACATAGCCTAAGAAGGCTACCTATACTAAAAGTTTTGTTCAGTCCTGGAAACACATGTGCATTTAACCTAATTTGCCAAAGATGCTCTTTTAGTCCTACCATATCAGCACAAGGCCCTCCCCTGGGATCTTTCCTAACCCCTTCAATACCAAAAAAACGAAACTGGTGGTTAGGGTAACGTTCAGTGTGTCTATAAAAAGCATTATTAATGTTCATATTACACATATCCCTAACATGTTCGTAAAGTCTTTCCCAACATAAAAAACAATACATTAGGAACAAATAGTCACATAGATAATTCCACTTGAGTTACAGTTAAATGTACCATTAGGTTTAATGATCAAGTGGTTAATCCTTACTTTTTCAGACTGTATAATATATGTACATTGTATGCAATAACACTTTTTCTAGTGCTTACCTTCCCTTTTACCGGCCTAACTTGTTCTTTTCGTTCTAACAGGTTTTTAATAGTAGACCCTCTCCTATAAACAATCGTAGGTTTTACACCAAATTCTCTTAACAACCCCTCATATCCCAGTGCTAGTTGCCAATTCCTAATAAGGATGTTGAAAATGCTATTGCGGTCCACTGTGAATCTAGTCACAAAGGAACATTAATATTCTTTCCTGTTGGTGCTGTTGATAACATTTGAGCACTCAACAACAGTGTTTTCTTTAGGTTTTAACAATGGCACAAACACCCCGTTGTTTCTCACTTCATTTTTAACCCCTTCAATTAACAAACCTGGGTATCCCCTGGAGCAAAACATCCTGCTCAAAATATCACATTGCTTAGTAAAGTCATCATTGCTAGTGATCATTCATGCCATCCTAATGAATTGTCCTCTAACTACACTTTTCTTAACATGTTCTGGGTGGCAGCTATCATAGTGAAGCAAACTATTACTATATGTAGGTTTCCTGTGTACATCACTTATGTATTGCTTATGCTCCAGGTCCTTTTGAATCTCAACATCCAAGTACTTAATCTTCATAAAGTCATAAGTATATGTAAATTTTAAAAAACTAGTTGTACTGTTGATGTAAGTAATGAAATCCTGGAGGCAAGTTTCATTTCCCTCCCACACAAAAAACAAATCATCCAAATTTCGTAAATATAGACCCCAAGAGTCCTTAAATATGGATGAAAATAAAAACGTCCTTTCCCACATCAACATAATAATATTAGCAAATATGGGGGGCGCAAACTGCACCCCGTAGCTACCCCAGTTTTTTGCAAAAAGTATTGACCCTCAAAATACACAAAATTATTACGAAGAATGATATCCATAAAATTCACCATAATTTAAACTTGGTCATTGGAAAACAATTTTTTTTTTTTCGATAATAATCATTTTTATTGTTTTTCAAAATCGTAATACAAACCACACACTATTTACATTATATACAAAATTGCTTCCAATGGTTAACTTCACAACATGTATTGGAAAACAATTTTGAGTCAAATAAAAATTCTTCAAATCAAAGTCAAGGGAGTGGGGTATAACATTAAATAAGTTTACAACATCAACCGTCCAGAAAAAAATGTTATCCTTGAAAACGAAATCATTCAATTTCTTGAGAGAAAGATAACAATCAATACAAATGTGTCTTTAGTCTTTCAGAACAATTTTTAAATGCTGGTCCAAATATTTGCATAATGAATGTTCCTTGGAACCCCTAGCACTAGCTATAGGTCTCTTAGGGGGGTCCTGTATATTTTTATGAATTTTAGCGATGCCAAAAATACTAGGTACAGAAGGATACCTAGTACTTAAAAATTCAGCATCTTCAGGTTTAAGCTGCCCTTGGTCAAACCATATCTTTTAACAACAAATCAATTCTGTAGTATGAAATGTTGACCATATTGAGGCTGACTTCTTCATACATTTCACCATCAAGTAAAAACATATTCATACGCTTGATGTAGTCCTCCTTAGACATTAAAACTACCCCCCCACCCTTGTCGGGTTTCATAACTCTTGTAGATTTATCATTACAAAATTCAAATAGTAATACTCTTTCTTCAGTCAATAGACTCCTTTCACCAGGAACAGCTAAAACTCCCTCCCCACTAAATGCTGACCCAGACACCCCTCTCCAAACTGCAAACGCTTTTAATTCATTCTTTACTGAAACTATTCAAACTCTCGCTAGACAACTAAACAATAATAACTTCTATCCTCCAAATAATCCAGTAAACTCTTCTTACAACTTCACTCTACAACCTATCCCTACCTCTTTCATCTATAAACTTATTCACAAACTAAAACCTTGTACCCCCTCTGCTGACAAACTCCCTTCCCTTTTTCTTCAAAAGGCAGCCAAAGAAATAGCTTACCCAATTACTATACTCATAAACAGGACCATCCAAGAAGGTACCATCCCTGATATTTGGAAAATCTCATATTATCCCACTACACAAAGGCGGTGACTCTATTGACTACTCCAACTTTAGACCTATTGCTCTTCTTTCTCCTTTAGCAAAAATTATGGAGAAATGTATTCATCAACAACTTCTACAGTACCTCTCTCTTCACAATATTATAGCTAACTGTCAACATGGCTTTAGACCTCACCATAGCACCACCACTGCCCTCCTTTCCTTTGTAGATACCATTAACAACAATCAACAATAATCTTCTCTCTTCTGCCCTATTCATTGACCTCTCCAAAGCTTTTGACATGGTCAACCACTCTTCTTTAATTAGTATTCTTGAATCACTCTCATTTGATAGCCTTGCCATCAAATGGTTTACATCATACCTCAGTAACAGACAACAAGCCATTCTTTGGGAAAACCACATCTCCTCCTTACTGCCCATTACTATTGGAGTCCCTCAGGGCTCCATTCTTGGTCCTCTCCTCTTCTCCCTCTACATAAATGATCTCCACTCTGTAATTCCTCAAGCTACCTGCATTCAATATGCTGATGATTCCACCATCATTTGCTCAGCATCCTCCTCTCCAGATCTCAGATCACTAACTCAAACTATGTTCAACACAGTAGAAACATGGTTCTCTAGATGGTACCTACTTCTCAACGCTAAAAAAAACAAACTTCTCCTCTTTACCCCACCACTGCACCCCTCCACTAAACTTCACCATCTCTTCAAACAACAACACTGTTATCTCTCCTGATACTACAACTAAACTGTTAGGAATAACCATTGATAACAATCACTCTTTTGACCAACATATAAACAATACTATCAAATCAGTTAACAGAAAAATAGAGTCTTTATACCGCATTAAACCATTTCTTACCCCTTCTACAAGAGCTACTATTGCTCATACCCATCTTATATCTACTCTCTTTTACGCCTCTCCTATCTTCACCAACCTCAAGAAAACTAACCTTAACAAACTAGCAACCTGCTACAATAACATTGCCGCTAGCCACTAGTAAACCTTTTAGAACCCATCACTGCCTTAATCTGAAACACTTAGGCTGGCTGGAACTACAAAACTATCTCACTATCTCACAACTCACAATTGCCCACAAACTACTGTACCAACCTAATAACACTCCTATTCTATCACAACTTATACTCCCTTATAACAATCTCACCTCTCTTCGTTCGTCCTGTAAACTTATGACCAAACCCATAAAGGCCCATAACGTAGCTGGTGACTCCCTTTTCATAAACACTGTTGGCAGGGCATGGAATTTGCTGCCTAAAGACTTAACTTTAATCTCATCTCTACCTCTCTTCAAAAAACAAATCAAACTGTACTTCCACAACCACTGGCTTTGTTCCTGTACTACTCCAGGGTAACTTCCCTCACCCCACCCACTCTGTACCTTTAACCCTTCTGTTTGCTTAATATTTAGCATCTACCCTACTTCTTCACCCCTGCTATCCTACTTTTCTCCCTCACCTCCTCTTGACTGTCTTCCTTCTTTTCCTCTCTCATTCCTGACTCCTGCCCCATCACTATTATTTATCTCACTTTTTCCTTCTACTTCTCTACCCCTCTGAGCTTAAACCATTATTCTCTATGGCAAATGCTATATTGCACATCCTTTTATGTACTAGGTAAAATTATTGTGAATCTGATCGAACTTATGTATGATCTCTAACTGTTTGAGTTCCAGAATATATGTTGATTTTATTAACAAGTTGATGTTTATTTCTATTTTATTGTATGTTTTTATTAACAAGTCTGTTCATTTATGTTTTGTGTGGAGCTTTTCTCCCCGGGCCTCTACTGAAAATGGACATATATCCAGCTAGACTAGCCCGGTCAACAAATGTAAAATAAATAAATAAAAATAAATAAGATTGTCAATAACATCACTATGGGTGTCACTTCACATTGCTCTAAAATCAAATTCACACATTTTATCAAAGATCAGCAGCTAGCTACTGGAGAGTTGTAAATGCTTTTTTTCTTAAGTATGTTACTAGGCATATTCTGTGCCCTGTCGTCAAAAAGCAGTTTGAAATTCAGATTTCTAATAAATAATTTTAAATCAATAACCAATTTGGTAATCTTCGAATGACTGTTGGGTACATAGTTAAAACCTTTACTGAAAAGTTCAGCTACATTCGTGTTTACATGTTAAAAAGTAATAGACACAAAAGTCACCTTTAGAGTTGTAAACAACATTTGCATAAGCACTGTCCATATTCTGAACTTCAAATGAAGCTTCGCTCAGTCAGTATCTCCTGTTCCATGACCTCCTCGTTTGTTGGTTGGAATTGTAATAATTCATCTGAGAACGAGAGTTCTGTTGCTGCCTGTAATTCACCGTGCGGCCCTGGTTCCGAATTCTGTCTGACCTCCTCGGCTGGTCCTGCTCTAAAGGGGCACGGTTACCAAAATTGTTTGAAAATTCGTCATCCAGTATTCCAGCCGTATTATTGGTTTCTGCATCCACTGGGCATGTCGCAGAGGGAGAGGGAGGTTTTGGATAAGTAAAGCCTTCACGGTAAGCTTTAATGTCTCTTTGGTATTTATTTTCTTTCCGTTTTCTAATGTGGACAGTATTGTTAATGATATCAAAAAAGATCGTATTGTATTGATGTGTAGACCTCTCAAAGAGAAGGTCTTCATGGATTTTTTTATCCATTTCAGTGCAATCTCATTGTAGTCCATCAGTAGTGATTGAATTATACTTGTCAAGGACTTCCATAAGCTCACAGCCCTGTTTGTTAAACAAGGCTATAAGCTCACGATGTAATGCAGAGTCCGGTATTATCCCATTCGGGTATTTCCAGGACCTTAATCCCTTTGGCATTATTTGGGATTTTATACATGACATAAAATACAAGTTTTCCATTTGTAATTTCCTGCATTTAAGCAGTTTCTGTTCAAAAAGCTGCAAACTCTTGTTAAGGGGGTACGCCTCATTGGAAACAGTGGTGTTAAAGTTAAAATATGTACTAAACCAAGCTTGAAAGTTAACCGACTGTCTTTCAGAGTCATTAATATTAAAAACACCTACTGAAATTTTGTTAGTTGAAGGTACAACATTGCACTGCCTTGAATTGGAGGTTGAACCACGTGTTGAAGCACTTATTTGGCCATTTAGTGTCAACAGCTTCCTGAGAAAGCTGCTGAATATGTTGAGTCAGCAAACCAATATTCTCCACTAGATACTCACCAAGGGTAACAGTCCATGCTGGAGCTTCAATCAGGTCCCAAGGTGCAAAAGAACAAACCAAGAACAACAAAAATCAGAAAACCAATGTAGCCAAGCAACTTGTAACCAAAGGATGTCACCAGCACAGCAAGTATCCCCAAAAGAATTTATTTAGTGCTTTTGTCTTGTGTATATTAAAAGACTTCATCAGAATAAAGAAAAATGTTAAAACCATACAATATAAAGCACCACAAATAAATCACATGATATAATTCCATTTTCAGATAATCCATTTGCAATACCATACAGAAAAATGTTCATAACTCTTTTACATTTTTAGTCTAGCTCTTACGGTTAATGTGAAAGTTGTTCAGCAGACACTGACCTTTCCAACAGTGTAAATGTTGATAGTGCGCATCTAAGTCATCATTAAATATTTGCCAAGCAATGCTGATATTTTGCATATTTTGTACATTTTTGGTACAAAAAATCACAATTATCTTGGTGAATGTACCATGTAGACCCATACAATTTGTAATTAATTTTGTTTGTATGAATGTCAGCTTTAAAATGATAACTTAACCATTACTCCGCGATACCTGGTTACAGAGATATTCACAGAAATATGATTAATATTACATTTTTCATAATTGATAAAGCATACTATCTCATCACCTGTAACATATACACATATCATTGTACAAGTTGTGTGGTCAGTGTCCGATTCGAAATGCTGCATCATTTGTGTCGTCACCATGCTCCCTTGCAAAGATATGGGCATAGTAATGGCAAATATTGCAAATGTATAATTTTAATAATCCTACAAGACTAAAACTGTGATATCTATACATGTGTACAGCATACAGACACAGTTCTTGTATCATGTTTTAAGGACCAAGACCCTCATCAAAATGAGGTATCATTTGGCACAATTACATGCTCCCTAGCAAAGTTATTTAACAAAATATGAAAAAAAAATTATAATTTTCATAACCTTCATCCTAAACAAACTGTGATAGCTGTGCATGTGTACAAGGGAAGGAAAATAATCCTTGGAAAGGTTAGGTAGGGTCATATTTAAAGAGCTGAGGGTACGGGAAAGGGTGTATATGCTGATATCACACTGAGGGTGGTAGTACCTAGCCAGACTGAGAGTGGGGCACTCTTGCAGTTAAAAGAATGAAATTGTAAAAAGACAAGTGGGAAAAGTGTAGAAAGAGACACACAGATGCACTTTATTCCACTTACACTATGCATGTGTCAAAAAAAATAAATAAATAAACGTGTTCTGGAAGGTGGATCTTTGGCACTCTTCCTGTAAACAATTACGTTTATTCCTGTCCTGACGGGCCTTAGCAAACTGTTTCCGGTTGACTCCCTTTCCCTCTTATCTTTCCAAAATTATATTCATTAATGCTGACCATGTTTTGTTGTTCATACTGAAGTAGTAAAAAGAACTTTAAATGCTTCATGAAACAATGATATTCACATCCATGGTCTCCGAAAACAAACAAAAAAAAAATATGGAGGAACTGGAACAGAAAGGTAGGCGACTAGCATTCATAACTATTGATCTGAAGTAGGCAGACTTCATTCGTCTGCAACCTGTGGGTATCGGATCCGACCTCGGATCCGAGCCGGCAATTCAAAAGCTTAGGCTCCGAGCTCCTAGCTCCTCCCTCTTACCCATAACCCCTTGCCAAGCCCTGACTGACCTCAGATTTCGTTTGCCGCTTTTCAAGTAGCTACGGATTCTTGAGCTCCTGGCGTTTTTTGGTGACAGATAAGTTTGTCTGACTAAAAAAAAAAAAAAAGTTTACAAATTCTCTAATTTTGTTTCAGATTTTATTAGTGTTGATTGTGTTAGGCTTTCCTCTCTCTTTTTAGTTAATATTTCTCGGGTTTTGCGTAGTTAGTGTGTGTGTGTTGTGTTAGGCCTTCAGGGTTTATTATGTCTGAAGCCCATAAGGCTGTTTTCTCCAAATGTACCGAGTGTGGCCATAAGCTGTCCCCAGCGGATGGCCACACTCGTCATCTTGGGGTTGAACACCTGTCATCTGGTTGTACCATTTGTGCAGGATTCAACCCCGGCTTTGAGGGAGCGGAGGTCGAAGCTGGTGCTGGCGGGTCTTTTACCTCCAGATACAGCCGCTTCTGCCCTTCTACTCAGCAACCTGTTGCTGTGGGCTCTCCCCTCCGGCTGGGACTCAACCTCCCTCTAAGTTGCCGGAGGAAAGAGTCCTCTAGGGAGAGAGAAGAAGGAGGCACAGGAGAGGCACCACAAAAGGAGAGCCGAAACTTCCAGTTCGGCTCCTCCATCTAAGCGGGCCTCCCTGTGCATTCTAGCTTTCCTCCTCCTCGGCTCCACTCCCTCGGTTCTCTCCTGGACCCGAGGAGGAGGAGGCTAGCCCTTCTAGGAGGTCTCGGCGGCTCTCTAGGTCCGCCGGTGGCCTCCACCAGGTCAACTTTTTCCATGAGCGAAGCTGATATGGACCGGATGATGAGGAAATTCATCCAGGCCCAAATGCAAATGTGAGTGCTCCTAGCCCCCCCCATCCGGGAGGCCGACCCTTTTTCGCCCCTTGGCTCCTTCTCCGACCCATACCACGGGTTCGGAGCTGTCGGCGCTGGGCAGACTTGGATCCGGGGGTGGGTCGGATCCGATGGGTCGGCGCACCTCTGATCCGTCCCATCCCTTGAGTGCTTGGTGCCGGACCCGACCTCTCGGAGCCGAGGGCCGAGCCTCGGATCCGAGGGAGCTGGTGTGTCTTCGGCTCCGTCCAGGTCGGGCGCACGGTCTCTCGGATCCGGCGGTTTCGGCTCCGACTCCGATCCGTGCGTCGGATCCAGTGGGGGTCGGCTCTCGGGGTTTAGAGAAGCTGGCTCCCCTCGGCCTTCGACGTAGTGGAAAGGGCACTGTTGAGGACGTCCGGACCCGGTCCCTGCCACGGCTCCATCCGCACTCCCTTGCAGTTGGGCCAGGCCCCCACCAGCCGGTCCCAGGGACAGCCCGCCTCGATGTCCCAAGTGGTTCCCATGGAACATCCAACTGCTGAAGAGTACTCCTCGGACAGCCCCGATGAAGTACCTCGGGCGTAAGTGCAAAAGGAGGCACATGGACTCCCCGAGTCCGTTACTGAAGACACAGACTTGGATGAAGGGAAGGCTCCCTAGGTCACCCCTGAGGACGTCTCATTTGGAGACATTATGGAGATGTTAAGGATCGGGGGGGGTGGTCTGCCCCCAAGGCTTCCTCGGACGAGTCTGTGTTCTTGGAGGCATTCGAGGCCCTTCTACCTCTTGGGTGTCCCTCCTGCTGACCCTCTGGTGGATCTTATTTCCATCAGAGCGTGGAAGGATCGGACACCGTTGAGCCTGTCCCCAAGCGCCCGGACGCATCCTTTCCCCTCCGGCGGACCGCACTCACTGGAGCAAGGGCCCCAATAGATGCCATGATGATGGCTGCAGCCACGAAGAGGAATTGGCCCAGGAGAGTCCCTCCATGCATCCTCCGGGCAAGGAGTCCCTTTCGATGGATCGCATTGGGAAGCGAGTTTTCAGTTCAGCAACCTTCTCTTTGAGAGCGCTGAACTACATGGCACATGTCATTAGGATGCAGCGGGATCTGATTAAAGAATACGCTGCATCTCCCCGGAGTCCATGTCGAGTGAGGATAAACAGGTATATTCCACACGAATGGCCACTCTCAGATCAGTTTCCAATACGTCTATGCGGCTGCTTTCTCATGCTACTGAGGGAGCCTCTAGAGCCAGCGGAGCAGGCCTAGTCATGAGGCGACAGGCCTGGCTCCGCCACTGTGATTTTGCAGAGCCCTTCAAGGCGACCTTCGCGAATGCCCCCTTCGATGGTTCTGCCTTGTTTGGCAAGACTGTTCGCGAAACATTAGTCCAGAGCGAAAAGGACGGGAAGACGCTGTCTGCCGTCGGAGTCCGCTTCTCAGCTCCCCAGAGGTCCTTCTCTAAGAACCAAAAGGGACAGAAGAAGATGTGGTTCCGGAAATCGCAGCAGTCCCAACCTGCTCTGGATAACCAGTCCTTCCGTGGCAGAGGAGGATGGGGAGGTCGTCATCCTAGAGGCAGGGGGGCTCCTGGCAACTTTGGGTCCAGAGAACCTTTCTCTGATAGACCCACGCAGCAGCCCTGAAGGGTTGCCCGGCTGTCCGTCTCTGGAGGCAGTCGGGGGGCGGTTTTTGAGGCACCTGACTTCTTGGGAGTCCATAACAACAGACAGTTGGGTGCTTCGTGTCATATCCAGAGGTTATTCAATTCCCCTATTCAAGGTTCCCAAATCTCGCAGCCTCCCAGATGTTCCACCCGACCAAAAGGAGGCGGCAGCTGTCGAAATCGAACAGCTGCTAGAAAAAAGAGCTATCCAGCGCGTCCCCCGAGATCAAACCGGATTAGGGTTTTACTCCAGGTTCTTTTTGGTGCCAAAGAAAACTGGGGACCTAAGACCAATCTTAGACCTTTCCCAGCTGAACCTGTCAGTAACCAAGCAAAAGTTCCGGATGGTCACCCTGCAATCTATACTTCCCCTCTTGAGGGAGAACGACTGGATGTGCTCCATCGACCTCAAGGACGCGTACTACCACATTCGCATGGACAGACAATCCAGGAGGTTTCTTCGCTTCCAGCTGGGAGCCAGTCATTATCAGTTCAGGGTCCTCCCCTTTGGTCTCACCTCAGCCCCCAGGGTGTTCACCAAGGTGCTAGCGGTGGTAGCGGCCCACCTGAGGCTCCAGGGATTACAGGTCTTTCCGTACCTGGACGACTGGCTCCTGACGGCATCATCAAGGCATCTTCTGTACTCAGCCAGAGACTATTTTCTTCAACTGGCCCCAGGGCTGGGCATCACGATCAACTGGGAGAAATCTTTGCTGCACCCAACACAAGTTATAGATTTCATAGGAGGAAGACTAAACACCAGATCAATGCGAGCCTTCCTCACTCCAGACAGAATTGCCAACCTGAAGTGTCATGTGACAGCGGTCCTGCAACCATCTCCAACTGCAGCTTCGGTCCTGAGAGCCCTAGGTTCTATGGCGGCAGCTATTCCGCTTCTCATTCATGCTCGCACGCATGCGGGTTCTTCAATGGACCCTTCAGGTTCAGTGGTCCCCTCTTTGTTCCCCTCTCAACGCTCCTATTGCGGTCAGCAAGGCGTGCAGGGACTCACTTCTTTGGTGGCTTCTTTCTCCGGAGCCCCTGGCAGGGAGACCTTTTTGTGCTGCATTTCCCGAGCCACAGTGACCACGGACGCTTCTTGCCTCGGGTGGGGGCATTCTGCGGGAAAGATTGTCCAAGGCACGTGGAATCCCACAGCGGCGTCTTTGCATATAAATGTCCTGGAAATGAGGGCGGTGCTCCTAGCGTTGCAAGCACTTCACCACGTTCTTCCTTCAGGGACTATTGCGATTCAGACAGACAACATGTCGGTAGTCTGGTATATCAACAAACAGGGAGGAACCAGGTCTTACCCCTTTGTCGAGAGGCCATGAGAGTCTGGGAATGGGCAATTTCCACCAAACGCTTTCTGGTAGCAGCGCACATTCCGGGAAAGTCCAACATCCTTGCGGACAAGCTCAGTCGCACCATTCTTTCTCCACACGAGTGGTCTCTCAATCCTCAAGTAGCGAAGAAGATTTTTGCCGTCTGGGGGCAACCCTGTTGCGATCTTTTTGCCTCTCCCTCAAATGCCAAATCGACAATTTCTTGGCTCTGCTTCCCCACCAGGAGTTCCCGAGATGCTCTGGTGCATGCTTGGCCTCCCAGTCTCCTTTATGCCTACCCTCCACTTCCTCTGATGCAGAGGCTTCTGCAGAAAGCCAACAGTTTGGGGAGCAGAATGATTCTCATTGCCCCATTCTGGCCTCGTCAACCTTGGTTCCCCTTCGTATGGTCTCACAAAATCAATCCACCCTGGATTCTGGATCCAATTCGGATCTCATCTCCCACCCTCTGGGAATGTCGGTTCCCAATCTGCGCACCCTGAAGTTGACAGCTTGGCTGCTCCAGTTCCATCCTTGATTAGGACTCCCGGTATCTCATCACCGGTCAAGGCCATTTTAGTGGCAGCTCATAAACCTTCCACCAGGCAGGTTTATCGGAGTAAATGGAAGAGATTCTCTATTTGGGCGGTACAGAGAACTTTGGATCCTTTCTCGGCACCTATGTCAGTGGTGCTGGATTTTTTAACAGACCTCTTTCATCAAGGGGCAAGTTCTTCCACGATTAAGGTACAATTGGCAGCTATCTCGCATTATCACATTGGTCATGACAGCTCCCCTTATGACGGCGAAATTATGCAAAACATTTCTCAAAGGGGGTTTTTTGTTGAGGCCTCCAGTCAAGGAGGTTGTACCACCTTGGGACTTGTCTTTAGTTCTGCAAGCCCTTACTGCTCCTCCCTTCAAGCCTGCAGCTTCTACAGATTTAAAGTACCTTTCCTGGAAGACTGCCTTCTTGGTAGCTATCACTTCAGCCAGAAGAGTGTCTGAGCTTCAGGCTCTATCGTCAAGCCGCCTTACCTTTCTTTCTTCCCTGATAGGGTGTGCCTCAGGACCAATCCATCTTTTCTTCCGAAGGTCTCTTCTGAATCCAATATTAACCAATCAATTAATTTACCTGTGTTTTTTCCCAAGTACTCAAACAAAGGAGAATACAAATTGCATTCCTTGGATGTTCATAGACAATTACGTTTTTATATTCACAGAACAGCTGGTCACAGGAAATCAGATCAGCTGTTCGTCTCCTTTGCTAAATTTGCTCTGGGTAAAGCAGTATCTAAAGTCACACTATCTAAGTGGATTGCTAATTGTATTCTGCAGGCATATGACACTTCAGGTAGACCTGCTCCTCAGAGGGTTACGGCTCATTCTACTAGGGCAGTTTCCACGTCAGCCGCCTTTAAGTCCCGTGTATCATTGGATGATATCTGCGGGGCAGCTACTTGGGCCTCGCCTCATACTTTTATTTCTCATTATAAGGTGGATGTTGTTTCTAGAGGAAGAGCATCCTTTGGCTCAGCGGTGCTCCGAAACATCCTTCCATGACGGCCGCCCAAGATTCAGGTAGCTAGGGACTCTGCAGGTTGCAGACGAATGAAGTCTGCCTACTTCAGATTTAGAAGTTATGTACTCACCATAACGTTCCATCTGAGTAGGTGACTTCATTCGGATGCAACCATCCCTCCCTCCCCTGACCTTTATAGAGCGAGTATTTATGCTGTTTTCGTGTACTGTAGTCAGTATTTTGAGGCAAACTCAATCTGAGGTCAGTCAGGGCTTGGCAAGGGGTTATGGGTAAGAGGGAGGAGCTAGGAGCTCGGAGCCTAAGCTTTTGAATTGCCGGCTCGGATCCGAGGTCGGATCCGATACCCACAGGTTGCATCCGAATGAAGTCACCTACTCAGATGGAACGTTATTGTGAGTACATAACTTCTAATTATTGCATTTTAAGCCAATTTTCTTGGGAAAGACAAATATGAACACCATGTACCTCCACACTAAAAATTAATCTGACAAGGTAACTGACAAAGTTCAGTTACTTTTTCAACTTAATTTTCAGCAGTGGAGAAATAATATGACTGCAAAATTACTTGTGCTGCTAGAAGGCACTCTGGTGTGACTACATGAAATACCTACCGTCTCACAGCATGCTCGGATGTAAGCAGAAAGGCACCATGAGACGGTAGTCAGGGTTAATAAGTGCATTTATATAAATATTTTTGTAGGATTTTAATGTTTACTGATGCACAGATTTTATGTATGTAAATTATGGAATTTTTTAAAATGGTTTAATGAATTTCTTTATCAGATTGGTTAATGTTTATTGGTTTTAGTATACGTTACACACAATTAGAGGGTATGCATTCATCTGATGAAGTCTTTATAGTGACCAAAACACATTTTTAACTTGTGGGCAAATGTGTATTTGTTGGACTGTGCATCATGTTCACTGTGGAGTTATTAAAGAATTACACTAAGCAGCTTGGTGTTCCTCTTTTAGCAGTTTTTTAGAGACACACTGGCCAGGTGTGAAAAAGATGGAAAGACCCTTTCTGCTGTGGGCACTAATTTTTCCACTTCACAACGACCTTACTCCAGGAATCAGAGGAGTGGAAAAATGTGGTTCAGGAAGACCCAAGGGTCTTTTTGGGACACACGTGGTGAGTATTCCCCCCAGGGCAGAGGGAGGAACTCTTCTTGAAGATGCTCCCCCCTGTGGCATAGGGGGGGTCCATGTAACCAGGACTCCAGAGATAACTTTTCTGGACAAGGACAACCCTATCAATGGTCCTGAGTGGAGGCCTGATTGCTTACCTGTGGAGACAGTCGAGGGAAGATTTTCTCTGCACCATTCAGCCTAACTTCGGATACCTGGGTGCAGAAAATAATTACCAGAGATTATCACATTCCCTTCAGTCTTTTGCGAAAACCCCAAAAGTGAATCCCTGAGGGACTAGCAGCAGTAGATATTCAAAAGCTGCTACAAAAAGAGTCCTCCAAGTAGTCTCACCGAACCAAATAGGATCCAGATTCTACTCAAAATTCTTTTTAGTGCCAAAAAAGACAGGTTATGGAGACCAGTCTTGGATCTCTGCCTGTTAAACAAATTTGTACACCAGACAAACTTCTGGATTGTCATGGTACAGTCTATCCTTCCCTTTCTAGAGAAGGACAATTGGATCTGGTCTGTAGAGCTTCAAGACGTGTATTACCACATAAAGATGGGCAAGTGCTCCAGAAGATATTTCTGCTTCTGGCTAGGAGCCCTTCATTACCAATTCTGAGCACTGCCCTTCTTTCTCACCACAGGCCCCAGGATGTTCACCAAATGCATGGCGGTCGTAGCAGCTCATTTGAGACTACAGGGATTCCGGATGTTTCCATATCTAGACGACTGACTCCTCACTACCCCTGCAGACATCTACTGCTTTACGCCATAGACTTCGTTATTCATCTTGCTGAAACACTAGGTATTTCAGTCAACAAAAGTCACAATTGACTCTCACACAGGATCTGGAGTTCATCGGAGCAAGATTAAATAGAGTATCCTGTGTAGCTTCCCTACTTTTCCACAGGCTGTTGAAGCTAAGATCGCAACCTCAAGTAATTATTTCCCAAAACAAAGTTCCTTCTCGTCTGGTACTACAAGCTCTGGGAACCGTGGCAGCAACGATAACATTAGTTCCCATAGCGAGGTATCACATGAGGCTGCTTCAATGGCTTTTGGTGTCACAATGGTCACTTAACGTACCCTATGTCCCATCCAGTCTTGATAACAAATCGCTGCAAAAAGGATTTATCTTGGGGGATGAAGCCAGAAGAGAGTCTATGGGGGCATCCCTTTTCCCCATCTCAGCCCAAGGCCGTAGTGACCATGGACGTTTCCCAGATAGGGTGGGGCGGGGCATTTTCTGGGAAAGACTGTTCAAGGTACTTGGTCACCGCAAGAGGCCAATTTGCACATCAATGTCCTAGAATTGAAGGCAGTGCTTTTAGCGTTGCAAGCAATTCCAGGCTGTCCTTCCTTCGGGGACAATTGCAATCCAATCAGACATGTTGATAGTACGGTATATCAACAAACAGGGGGGGGGGGGAGTCCTACCCTCTGTCGAGAAGCTGTAAGGATTTGGCACTGGGCAATCACTTCCAGCCGCTTTCTGATAGCAACTCCTATCCTGGGGAACTCCAATGTGATTGCAGATAAACTGAGCAGATGTATTTTCCTGCCTCATGAGTGGTCTCTCAATACCAACGTAGCAACGAAGATTTTTCATCAGTGGGGTCAGCATTGCTGTGACCTGTTCGCTTTTCCCATAAACCACAAATGCAGCAGCTACTTTGCCCTAATCCCCCCTCACGGGGAGTCCCCGAGAGACACACTTCTTCTCGATTGGCCCCCGGGACTCCTGTATGCCTTTCCCCCAAATCCACTGGTCCCCCAGTTTCTGAAGAAAGCCCAACGGTTGAAAAGCAGTGATTCTCATTGCACCTTACTGGCCCTGTCAAGTCTGGTTCCCCTTTTTTTGGCCTCATCTGGCTCATCGCCTGTAGACTCTGGACCCTCCTCTAGACCTACTGTCTCTTCCTCAGGGCCTGGTGTATCCCAGTCTTCCAAATCTCCAGCTGACGACTTGGCTTCTCCAATTCCAGTAATTGCCAGGTGGAATAACTTGTCCTCTCCAGTGCAAAAGATACTTCTGGCTTCACAAACCATCCACTAGGAAGCTTTATCTAAGCAAATAGAAAAGATTTTCAATTTGGGTGTAGACAAACTGCATAGACCCTTTCTTGGCGTCAGTTGGTAAGGTCCTTGAATATTTAGCTACCTTATTTGAAATGGAGGCCTCTACGTCTACAATTAAGATTAATTTGGCTGCCATTTCAAATTTTCATAATGGGTTTAATGACCATTCCTTGATGTTTGTCTATGCAAAATTTTTCTTAAAGGCACTCTGCATTTAAAACCCCATTTCAAAGACCCTGTAGAGCCATGGGATTTGACCTTAGTCTTACAATGTCTAGTTTGACAGCTCTTTGAGCCAGCAGCTACTTGTGACCTCAAGTTTTTATCTTGGAAGACCCTCTTCCTAGTAGCTATCACGTCTGCTAGGAGAATTTCAGAGTTACAGGCTTTGCGTGTGACTCATCCCTACATCATTTTTTACATCACTCGGAACCAATCCCACCTTTCTTCTCAAAGTGGTATCGGAGTCTAATATCAACCAGTCCATAGACTTACCAGTCTTCCCATATTTTACAAACAAAGGAGAGTACTGTTTACACTTGTTGGATGTCCACAGACAGTTGTGTTTTTACTTGGACAGAATGAAACTTTCTAGAAATTCGGACCAACTATTTCTATCATTTTCAGGACCCAGATTGGGAACACCTGTATCAAAGGTACCTTGTCAAAATGGCTAAGAAACTGCATTATCTTTATATGCAACCAAAATAAACTCAAGCTGTCAACTACAGTTAGAGCTCATTCTGTTAGATCTGTTTCCCCTTCAGCAGTCTTCCATTCCAGGGCTTCTATGGAAACATATGTGCAGGTGCAACTTGGGCTAATCCACATACCTTTATCACTCATTACAAATTAGACGTGGTCTCCCGGGGAACCGCATCCTTTGGCTCTATGGTGGTCAGGAATATCCTTCCTTAGGGCCATCCAGGATCTAAAGTAACTGGGGACTCTGTCCCATCAGTCAGGAATGAATGAAGATTGACAACATCAGATAAAGAAGTTATGTTCTTACCATAACGTTCCATCTGTCTTGTCAGTCTTCATTCATTCTTGACATCCCACCCACCTGCCCCCTCCAAAAGACTCCTGGAGGTTAGGACCTAGTCCTGGGATATTATAGGGTTATACCTTATACAGGGCTTCTGTATTTTCTTAACTACTAGGCAAACTCTGTCTGAGATAATGGGAAGAGAGGCATTGTGGGTAGAACCTTAGCTCGAGAGTTTTTGGCTGGCGCGAGCTATGTATAACGGCCAAGTTGGTTCTGAGAGGTTGGAACAGAACCCATCAGTTAAGAATGAATGAAGATCAACAACACAGATGGAATGTTATAGTAAGACAACAGTTAACTGAATCAAATTCACTGGCCTGTCCAACAATATAAAACAAATGCAGCCCCTCCCGAGCTGTAACAGTCCCAGTAAATTAAAGATGCACTGGCACACTTTACCGTTGAGTAATAAAATTCCTTCTTTAATACGAACTGTTAAAACAAAATAGCTTCACAAACTGGTTGAGCGCTTTCATCTACTCCTGTAGATTTCCTCAGAACCATTTGAAAGTGCTTAATTACATATTATATAGTCTCCTTTCTCCAATAGCATCATCACATTAATTAGTTAAAAACAATTAATGACTAACCATGTAAAGCTGTTTAAAGTGCTCAGTGCTAGATTCCCTCAGAACTGTTCCTTCCCTCTAGTAACTTATTTTTTAAAAACCTTGTGTATGTCTGTATTGTTTTGAACATACCTTCATATTCACATGTCATATGTACATTACATTATAAAATTATTGACTATTAAAACCTAATAAAGCTAAAAACTGTAAAAAATATAAAAAAAGCTTCAGAGTGAATAACTGCTTTAACATCACATTTTTGTGTTTTTATGTTATCATAAACACCTTAATAAGAGAAATATCCTAGATAACACTTTACTTTTTGTCCAACATGGGTTTTATAGATATGGTATCATTAAAGGGGCACTGGCTCAGATTTTTTGCTAGAGGAGTTTGTTTACATTTTAGTACTCTGTAAGTCACATGTTCAGCTAGAGGCAAGGTTTTCAGATAGCCTTTTTAGCATACTGCAGGTCAGATTACACAAACTCTCAGTAGGGGGTTGTAGAGGAAATGCTTAGAACTTGCAGCTGCAGTTTGTCCTTTTGTATTTTCCTTCCCCCGCTCATGAGCAATTAGATTAGCTGAATGACTGGATTTTACTCAGCTGGAGATGCTAAATCTTCTTGTCCCACATAGACCTGGAGCCTCTTTAGCAGTGAAGTGATAGCTACTTTACTATGTACCTGCTTTTGCAAATAAGTATTCAAGCCTAGGCAATAGTATTTTTCGTGCTTGTTGCTACAAATGTTTTTCCCTCCACTATCAATTATTTTTCATACAGTGTGTTGTTAGTGTTGCTTGTGTGTGTGTGTGTGTGTGTGTGTGTATGTATGCATGTATATGTGTGTGTGTGTGTGTGATGATATAGGTGCACTTTTATCGTCCTACATATTTCCCTCATTTTACAGCACATCATTGCTTTGGACAGTTGTGCCTTGCAAAGAAACATGTTGACTAACAAATGTCCAAATATTCTAAAACAAAATATTTTGCATCTTTTCTCTAAAAATGTCATGCAGCTTTGGAACTGAATCTAATCACTGCTCTAAAAGTATTTTCTCATTAGCTGATGCTGTATGTTGTCCTTCAGAAATCACACCATAACTATTTGTCTAATAGTGATTCCATCTTACTTGATTTCTTTTCTCACTACTTTCCATCATTCATTGTGGTAAAATGTTTTCAACTTTCACATCTTTCCTCAATGTTTGGCTGAAGTACAGTTAATTTACACTGATTAGCATTTGAAAGCTGAAGCAAATGCAGTCTATACATTTCACCATATACTTTTCAGTACCATTCCTAGTATATTATAGTAGGTAATTACAGGGGTACTTTTACTAAGACAGTAAAAAGTAAGCGCTGCAACCAAAAATGTCATGCCATCTATAACCCTATATTTTGACAAATAGCTACTTTTCTATGTATATATGTATGTATGTATGTATGTATGCATACATGCATGTATGTAACACAATCTACATTTATATTCATGCGGTTTGAAAATAACATCCGCTTCGTGTGTTACTGACAGACTTGAAATCCTAGTCATTTTTGAATGTCTATAAATTTCACATATGATACATATCTGATCATGCAGATTGCAGTTCACAGACCTATTAATCACGTCTGTACGTCAGCTACAGGATAGCATCACATAACACAGTGTTTAGTACAGAGAAGTAACAAAACCTAAAAACTTATACAGATGCAGTGCTGTCATCTTGGAAGAATTAGCAGGACATGGTTGAGCAACAACATTTACATAAGGCTAGCCAGTACACTTCTGGATGACCCAAACCATACAAACACACCCCAGGCCTGAATGAGAAATAGTCTACTGACACAAAGTGTATTGTCTAGACAGCTAGACTGCAGATCTCATGCCAGTGACAGAACAATCTTCCCACTCAGTAGGTCACCTCTGCTGATTGCTCTCATTGCTATGCACTGATGATAAGTCCTACAGTGCTATACCCCAAACCTGAATGCATCAAATGAAAACAAGGACGTCTTGTCTCAGTCCAAGGATAGGACTGCCATCACCTTGTCAAATGTCCGCAACACTACACACAAGGTATGGTCAGTGTGTTGATGTCACATTTTAGGTCTATGCAAATGTCTGACATAATGCTGAGGGTCAGTTAAACATTAAAGGGTAATGTAGCCATAGTGACTTATTATGGAGTACAATAATATTATGCCAGGTAGTACAACATTCATACACTGTATACATAGTTTTCTGTCATTTCACTTTCTCAACAATACAAACAGTTTTGCTGTTATCCTACAATGTGGAATTATACTTTTAGTACATCTGGGTGCTGACTAGCCTGCATCACATTAGTGTACTGTCCTACTCTGTTATCCACACCCTCATTTGTGTAACTACCTCTAAATGTAATCAATAATGTGTTCTGAGCATATACATATATTGCGCATAATACACAAACTCCACAGATATAGTCAACCTGCTGGCAGGCAGGTTCAGTGAAAACTTCACCCCCTGTCCCCCATCAGTAAACCAGGACAATCCCCAGCACCTGCCCTCTCAAAGGAAAAAAGAATGGTTCCATGGGACCTGATAACATCCCTGGCTGCATCCTGCATGAACTCAGGCATGACCTCTCAGCTCCATTACACACCCTATTCAACCAAAACCCGAGCACCAGCTTCATCCCAGCTGAATGGAGGATAGCAACTGTCATCCCTCTACACAAAGGTGGAGCTTCCACTGACCCAGGCAATTATAGGCCCATCAGCCTAACTAGCCTGATCTGCAAGGCCATGGAACGCATCATCATGGACCTTATAAACAAGGACATTGGCAACTTCCAAAAGCTTGACCCCACACAGTTTTATTTTGTCAAAGGGAGATCATGCCTGTTAAACTTGGTCAACTTCTTTGAAACAGTCACCAAAGACATGGATGAGGGGAAGACAGTGCACAGCACCTACGTTGACCTCGCCAAAGCCTTTGACACTATTCCTCACCTGGGCATAATAGATAAACTCTCCCAGCTAGGCATCAACCTGTATGTTACCAGATGGGTAGCTAACTGGCTCACTGATAGAACCCACTCCGTCAAAGTAGGGAAAGCCACCTCTAGTAGACCGGTAACGAGCGGTGTAACCCAAGGATTGGTCTTGGGGCCTCTTCTGATTGGGATATACTTTTCTGAGGTGCAAGCCAAAACCAATGGTCTGTGGCTGACCAGGTGTGCAGATGATAGCAAGCTGGGTGCTGTCTTAAATTCCCCTAGTTTTGTGAACATCCTCCAAGAGGGCCTTACCCAAACTAATTACTGCTGTCAGAAGTATGGCCTCAAACTGAATGCCAAGAAATGCATCATTATCCTCTTTGCAGAAAATGTCATCCCTACTAATTATCAGATTAATAACAATGTATTTACCATGCAATCAGTTGTGAAGGACTTAGGCACACAGGTTGCTAGCAATCTGACTTTTGACCATGACATTGCATCTGTTGTATGGAAGGCTTTCTATATGGCTCACCTCATAAATAAGGGTGTTTCATCCAGGAACAAGTTGGTCAAAACATCCATGTACTCCTCCGTTATCAGACCCATTATCAAGTACAATGCCCCCTTTGGCATGTACCTTGACAAGCACATGCAGCAGTTTGAGAAACAACAGAGGTTCCTGACCAGGAAAATCCAGGGTCTCAAACACCTATCCTATACAGATAGGCTAAAACCCCTGTCCCTCTACTCAGTCTCATACAGACTGCTTAGAGGTGACCTGTGTCTGGCATACAAGACCATTTCAGACCCAGCCTTGACGTAGTTCCTGCATACCCATAAGACAAACTCCACTCATGCAACTCAAAAGCAAGGCCTTAACCTGGTCTGTAACATTAATAGAACTTGTTGGCGGGATAGATTTTTTTCCAAAGACACCCCCCCCCCATCTGTGGAATAGACTTCCACTCAATGTTAAGCAGAGTACCTCTCTAGCCCTCTTTAAAAGGAACCTGGATGACTGTATGGGAAACAGAAAATATACCCCTGGGATCCCAACTGTTTCCCTGCTGGACAGGGGAAACAGGTGTTGACTTAGAGAGAACATGGGTGAAATTCTTAGCTAGACTTATAAATGCCTCTGGGCCAATAGCCTAGTATCAACCTATGATCATATGAACCTATAATAGAATATTATATACATCTACAGTATATCCATCTATATATATAAATATATATATATCTATATATATATCTATATCTATATATATCTATCTATATATATCTATATATATATCTATATCTATATATCTATCTATATATATATATATATATATATATATCTATATATATCTATATATATATGTACACACACACACACACACACACACACACACACACACACACACACACACACACACACACAATGTGGCAAGACTGAAAACCTACAAATTAACAAACTGTGTACAATGTTAAATATATTGTCCAACACAACAAATAAATATGTTAAATACATTTACAAAATGTTATTCAGAACAGCTTTGGTTGCACAAAGGTGGTGAGAAATTTTTCTAATATCCGTTAACTTTGATGCTGAAATTAAATTAAATTACATTGAAAAATAAATACGCACATTGGACACAAAGTACAGGGATGAAGTAGAATTAGAAACAATAAGCTGAGAACACTTTGGCAGGAATGACAGTATCACTGTATTTGTTACTCACTAGGTAGTTAAAGTATGAGGATTGGAGATGTGCACGTGTGCAACCCATATTTAAGGGATAGAGGAACAGCAAAAACCCAGAGTCACAGAGACTGATAACTTAAGATTGGAGACGTGCACTTGTTCAACACATGTTTAAGGGAGAGAGAAATAGGAGAAACCCAGAGTCACAGACACCCATAAAGTAAGATTGGAGACATACACTTGTTCAATGCATGTTGAAGGGACAGGGAACAGGACAAACCCAGAGTCACAGAGTCCTATAACTTAAAATTGGAGACATTCATTTGTTCAACCCATATTAAGGGACAGGGGAACAGGACAAACCCAGCATCACAGACACCCATAACTTAAGACTGAAGACATGCTCTGGCTCAACGCATATTTAAGTAAAGAGTAACAGGACAAATCCAGAGTCGCAAGACCCATAACTTAAGATTGGAGACATGCACTTGTTCAACCCATATTTAAGGGATAAGGGAACCAGACAGATGCAGAGTCATAAAAACCCATAGCTTTACTTTATTTTTGTGGAAAAACAATGGAAAAGGTTATTTGCATAATTTATCATCAGAATTGAGAAGACTACCACCCCACCCCCGGCATCACTATATTTCTGTACAGGACTAGCTTAGTCCTGCACGGAAGCAAACAGGAGCAAAACGGCAGCGTGACAGGCATATTAATGAATGCATGCTGCTTGAGCTCCTAAACGGACATGGAGCATGTACGAGTGCAGTGTGTGTGTCTGAGAGCAGAGCTCACAGAATATACATGCTTCTGCAATCAAGAACAGCAGTTTAGGAATAAGAATGAGTGAGACCGCTCATAGGTGTTCGCATACCCCCAGCAACATCCCGCCAAGTTTATAAGAGCAATAGTTAATATATAAAATATAAACAAGCTTCTTTTTTTAATCAGACAGATAAAATTTAACTGTAGGTGCGCGGGTTTGCCCATTGCTTAACTATGTTTATTGCAGCTTAAATCACACACTAGGATAACAATCAAGATATATGCAAATGAAGCAGTACTGCAATGGTGTAGTGGGCAGAGCATTTGCCTTGTGAGCAGTCATTCCCGGTTTGAGTCCCACACCATTACATTGCATTTTCCATGTCAAATTACTTTATGAACAATATTTTTTGTTGCATAACCTACTAACTAACATATATTTGTGAAATGGAGTACTGTATTAAATGCAGATGTGAGGTGTCATTGTCATAATGTTATAAAATCCACAGATAATCACAAGTGCCCCATACAGTATATGTGCACATGAATCAGGGATACAAATCGACAGTACAACGGGTAATGAATGATAAATCCATAGTTTTCAAATCCACCACCTTCCAAAAAAACATTTTGCATTACTGTCTAAATTAGTGTGGTGGAAAGCGGGAGTAAGCACTATTAAGCAAGAGGAAGCACATTTAAGCAGTGGTAAGTGTGTTTAAGTCTGTTTGTGTGGGGGTAAGCAATGCACACACAGGTTAAGCAATATTAAAGCTAACTCTCTGTAACCATATTTAACCAGAGGTTAGCACTGCTTACCGTTGCGCAAACCCGCTTACAATTGCTTAAAAGTGCCTTAATCACTCTGTTTGCAACAGCTGCTGTTCTAGCCAGAAACAAAATAAACAGCCATTGCAGATCTTGAACCAGGACCCTGTACACTATAGTCACAGTAGTTAACCACTAATCCATCACAACAGTACATAGGATTGAGGTATCACCAGACATATGCTCACTATAGGAAAATCAAAATGAACATGTGAAAGGAATTGATATACAGTTTTATGTTGTATAACCTACTACATAATATAAATATATGAACTGGAGTACTGCATTAAGCCCAGATGTGAGGTACTATTGTAATAAAGTGTTGAAATCCCCTAATAAGCACAAGGACCCCATACAGTGTACATACAGATGAATCATGGATACCAAACACATATATAACATATAATGAATAATAAATCAATGCCAAAAAGCAAATAGTATGCAAATTAAAAATTAAGCAACACTAAGCATTGCACAGCCTAGCTTACTAGGCATAAGCAATGTGTAGGCCAGCTAACTCATTTTGCCCATTGGTATACCCCTTTAAGCAATGCCAACTTCAGGTAAGCATGTTTCCCCATGGTTTATTAATTTCAAAACTGTCCAATCACAGCAAACTGACAGAAATTGGCCCTATTTAAACCCAATTGGTGGGAATACATCTCATAACTGGTTGCGGCTTCCTCCTGAAGGCACTATGATGACTGGTATGGGAGAGGGTGGGCCCTTTCACACACAGCGCTGGGGCATTCAGGAGTCCAGAGTCATGGCAGGACTCCTTGTGAAAGAACATGACCAGAGATTGCTGCAGGGCCAGTACCAGGGTTACCAATGCAAAGAGGAAGCCTGGGACCATCTCACTCATGCTCTCACCAGTGCCACTGGCATAGCCCGAAATGGTGAGCAGGTCAAGCATCACTGTGCTGACCTGAAGTGGAGAAAGGGGGATCTGTTGTATCAGTGAATCCAAGAGGCTAGGAGGATGGGGGATGTGCCAGCCGTAAGTATCAGGCCACTACCTGTTTAATAATTGCCAGTTCATGTATATTATGGATAGGTGTGGCTAAATATTCCTCTGATGTCTTTCACAGTGGCAGTTAAGTGGGCTGTGAACCAGGAAGCCCATGCCTGTAGATTGCAGCAGTTGCAATGCGAAGGAGGTTAGTAATACTCTTGCATGTACTGTCATAGTAAATAAATCTAAACGTAGTAGTATGTTAATTGCCTGTATAAAACCTGTATTGTTTAAGGCATGTACTGCATACACCAGAGAATATGGCAGGTGCAGTCTCATATATATTGTATGTAAATAAAAGCATAATAGCCTGACAATAAAGGTCTAATTGCTGGACTGCATGTGTTTACTCTGGTATCATATGGTAATGTAGAGTTGCAATCTCTTAATAGTACTGTTGTATTAAGCACCGTTACCCACACTGTGCTACATAAATAAAGTGTGTAGGAATGTCTGTATATGACTGTTGTAATCACAAGAGGTCATATAGTACAACTGAAAGAGACTTAGACAGAAAACAGTGAAAAGACAGCCAATAAAATCCACATAGCACACTCAACTGAGACGTGAACTGTTGTATTTTTAGCACACACTGCCATGGTTCAAATTCTGGGAGTGGTAGTAGGCTGTATGCAGAATCATATCCCACAACTGTACAGATATGTCCAGGATGTCCAGTAAATTGGCCTATATCTGCTGCCTGTCACCCTGCCCCCCCCCCTGTCAAATCAGTGGGATTATCCCAGACATTTAGGCAGCAAATAAAACAGGGTTTATTACATCAAGCTTTTGAGTTGAAACTCTTTTTCAAGAAAGAGTTTCAACTAGAAAGCTTGATTTAATGAACCGTTTTTATATGGATGGTTGTGCTTTGCCTTTTGTTACTGGGTTTAATCTTGTGTTGGTTCACCAGTATGTGTAGCTATTCTATACCTGTTTCTTGGACTTTGTTAGGCAGCAAATAAGAAATACAACTGATTGTCAGACATCTATAAGAACAAACCTGTCACTCTAGCAACTCCACAAAATGTTATGAGAGTAATAAGCCAAGTATGTCCCATCTCCATCCCAAAGTTGTGAAGCTATGACCAGAGTGTGTGCAGTAACACAGTGAGACGTATGTGCATAATACTAATGTGGAATCTGGTAATATGTGTGGCAACATTCAGGTAGTGCTAAGAAACATTTCCTGCACAGGTCAGTATGATACAAAAACTGTGCCTAGAAATAAAAGATTGTGTCAGAAAAATATGTATTAATGTGCGTGTTAGTAATATGCTTAGTGCATTTAGAGCTTGAAAAGGGTTAAAACATTTATTCTATTTCATACTGCATAAATCTGTACAAACTGCAGATGCTTTCTGACCTTGTATTGTCAGTTAAAATCTTTGCTTATGTTTGGAAATTTACTGAGAAGCACATTATTTCTGCTTGCATTAGGAAAATAATGAATAGAACAATACTACTTGTATAAATGTTATGAAACTTAGACAAGATGTTCCGCTTGTGCTGTGAGAAAATACACAGCTGTAGAAGCTATAGATAATTAGGACAACGCCTGCTTGAAAATATGAACTGCAATCAGCATTTGCTTGTATCTGAGTTAGAAAAGTACCTTGAAATGTAACACTGTACAATAGAAGCCTGTAACAGGCTGGGGGCCCACCAAGGCCAGGTTGTTTTTCTCAAAAATGTCTCACAAATCTAGTCATGTCAGCAGAAAATCTGAGTAACATCTGCTGTAGAACAATACTGAAAGTTGTGTTTGATTACGTCAGCCATAGAAGGCTATGTCTTGTAAAACAGTATAAGAATAGCATGCTTCTTGTTAGTAGTTAGGCAAAATCCTTTTTTTGCATGTTTTTGTCTCCTTGCAGCAAGTATTAAAAATGCCTTAACTGAACCTTACATGTATTGGTCTTTGAAGTTTTTTTCCTTTTACAGACTGGTCCTTTGGACCAGAAACCCTCACTTTGCCTCGGATCAGACAGACCAGGTGGCTTGAAACCGTACGGGGAAGAAACCACATCGGTTCTTCTTATTTGAATAGCCCTCCAACTGAATTGTGGTACAAAAGAGGCCAGCCACTTTCTGATCTGCGACTGAAGGACGGGTTTGCTCGAACCAGATGATCAATCACGAAGGCTCAGGTAAGGTGAATCTACTTTTTTTTTTCAGTTTTAGATCAGGGACTAGATTTGTATTATTTTGTTAAGACTTAGTTTATATAAGTCAGGGACAAAAAGGTTACTGTCTTGTCATAGATCAGGAAAACAGAGCAGGTAGACAGTCATTCTGAATAGACTATAACAAAATCTATGGTACCAAGTTAAAAATAAGGTGTTACATAACAATTAAAAGGGTAGAACAAAATGGGTAATAATTGTACAAAAAGATCCCAAAATCCGCCGTTAACCGAAGACGCGAAATACATGCAGTCACAACGTGCTGATAATATTAAGTACTATTCAAAATGGGTTAATAAGTATGAATTTGATGGTAAATTAGAAAAATCCTCACTTGTCAAACAGCTTAAAACTGATTCTAAAGGTCGGGTAAAAAACCAACGTCAATTAGGAATTCCTCAGGCACACAGGTGGATTGAGGAAGTAAACCGAACGGAGCAAAAGAATAATAATTCAAAAGCAATGTTTTTAATTAAGAACGATATTAACTTAGTAATAGCATTGGCCCCTCGGCCTCCCTTACCAGAATATGAAGCAATTGAACAAGTAAGTCCACCCCCGCGATATCCTGCTGTCACTGTAAAGAGAGACACTACAAAAGCAAAACCGTTTAATAGAGATCCCATCGAGACCAGGTCTCGAACACAGGCAGGAAACACAAAAGGGGACATTGAGTTGTATCAAATGGGTAGGAATTCACTATCTATGAGTGAAGAAGAAATGTGCCCACTTTTAGAAGTAACAAAAAAAAAAAAAAACCAAGATCGGAGCCAGCAAGTGAGATCCAAAAAACTGTATTAATTCAAAGCATCAAGCAGAAAAAACACATACCGGTTTCGGCTGGTAAATTACACAGCCTTCATCAGTGTATCAAACTCCAAGTATTTTCTGCCTGTTAAATACATTTGCATACATTCCCATTGGTGGAGACCTTATAAATATTCATTAAGTCCTGGAGGGAAAAGCCCACCCAGCTTAATGATCCACTTTTTTTCTCTCCTATTTAAAATATCATGCCAACCACTTTTATTTCTACGGTCACCCTGAATCACATCAATAATGGTAAATAGAAATATAGCAGATGGGTGTGACAATTGGTGCTTGTACAATGCATTTGTAAGCTTCTTTTGTTTCATATTACTGTAATGTTCTGAAATACGCAACCTTAAACATCTGGAAGTTTGACCAATATAAAATGCCCCACATTTGCATATGGCCATATAAATGGCCCAATCACTGCTACAGTTGCAAAAAATATTAATATCAAAACCTTTGGACAATTGCGACTTGAAAATTCCTTTGTGGTACATATATATTTACAATTCACAATGACCACAGGGAAACAACCATGGAGACTGTGTCCAGAAATGGTGGTTTGTTTTAATTTCCTTTGTGGTACATAAATTTATTTCCATTTTCACATACATTCACAGGGATAACCCAAA